>NC_088240.1:4612196-4777196 GCF_036934945.1 Oncorhynchus masou masou | reverse complement strand
AGAGAGTCACGCTGTTACCCTCACAACTACAGTAGTAACTTCCCTCCTACCCCACCACGCCCTCCTACCCCACCACTCCCCCTCCTACCCCACCACACCCTCCTACCCACCACACCCTCCTACCCCACCACACCCTCCTACCCCACCACACCCTCCTACTCCACCACACCCTCCTACCCCACCACACCCTCCTACCCCACCACACCCTCCTACCCACCACACCCTCCTACCCCACCACACCCTCCTACCCCCACCACCCTCCTACCCCACCACACCCTCCTACCCCACCACACCCTCCTACCCCACCACACCATCCTATCCCACCACACCCTCCTACCCCACCCACCACAACCCTCCTACCCTACCACAACCCCACCCCACCACACCCCACCCTCCCACCCACCACACCCCCTGTAGCAGCTAACAGGTAGTAATTACAGTGTGGATATACAGAGAGTCACGCTGTTACCCTCACAACTACAGTAGTAACTTCCCTCCTACCCCACCACCCCTCCTACCCCACCACACCCTCCTACCCCACCACACCCTCCTACCCCCACCACCCTCCTCCCACCCCACCACACCCTCCTACCCCACCACACCCTCCTACCCCACCACACCCCTCCTACCCCACCACACCCTCCACCCCACCACACCCTCCTACCCCACCACACCATCCTACCCCATCACACCCTCCTACCCACCACACCCTCCTACCCCCCACACCCTCCACCCCACCACCCTCCTACCCCACCACACCCCACCACCTCTCCTACCCCACCACACCCTCCCACCCCACCACACCCTCCTACCCCACCACACCCCACCACACCCTCCCACCCCACCACACCTCCTACCCCCACACCTCTCCTACCCACCACCCTCCTACCCCACCACACCCTCCTACCCCACCACAACCTCCTACCCCACCACACCCTCCCCACACCCTCCACCACACAACCTCCTACCCCACCCCCTCCTACCCCCCCACCCTCCCACACACCCCCTGTAGCAGCTAACATGTAGTAATTACAGTGTGGATATACAGAGAGTCACGCTGTTACCCTCACAACTACAGTAGTAACTTCCCTCCTACCCCACCACGCCCTCCTACCCAACCACACCCTCCTACCCACCACACCCTCCACACCCCCCACCCCACCACACCCTCCTACCCCACCACACCCTCCTACCCACCACACCCTCCTACCCCACCCCCCTCCCACCCCACCACACCCTCTTACCCCACCACACCCTCCTACCCCACCACACCCTCCTCACCCCACCACACCCTCCTACCCCACCACACCCTCCTACCCCATCACACCCTCCTACCCACCACACCCTCCTACCCCACCACACCCTCCTACCCCACCACACCCTCCTACCCCACCACACCCTCCTACCCACCACACCCTCCCACCCCACCACACCCTCCAACCCCACCACACCCACCACCACCCTCCCACCCCACCACACCCTCCTACCCTCCCACCCCACCACACCCTCCTACCCCTCCACCCCCCACCAACCCCCACCCCACCACACCCTCCTACCCCACCACACCCTCCTACCCACCACACCCTCCTACCCCACCACACCCTCCTACCACACCACACCCTCCTACCCCACCACACTCTCCTACCACACCACACCCTTCCACCACACCCTCCTACCCCACCACAACCTCCTACCCCACCACACCCTCCTACCCCACCACACCCTCCCACCCCACCACACCCCCCTGTAGCAGCTAACATGTAGTAATTACAGTGTGGATATACAGAGTCACGCTGTTACCCTCACAACTACAGTAGTAACTTCCCTCCTACCCCACCACGCCCTCCTACCCCACCACACCCTCCTACCCACCACACCCTCCTACCCCACCACACCCTCCTACCCCACCACACCCTCCTACCCCACCACACCCTCCTACCCACCACACCCTCCTACCCCACCACACCCTCCCACCCCACCACACCCTCTTACCCCACCACACCCTCCTACCCACCACGCCCTCCTACCCCACCACACCCTCCTACCCCACCACACCCTCCTACCCCACCACACCCTCCTACCCCACCACACCCTCCTACCCCACCACAACCTCCTACCCCACCCCACCACACCCTCCTACCCCACCACACCCTCCCACCACACCCTCCTACCCCACCACACCCTCCTACCCCACCACACCCTCCAACCCCACCACACCCTCCTACCACACCACACCCTCCCACCACACCCTCCTACCCCACCACAACCTCCTACCCCACCACACCCTCCTACCCCACCACACCCTCCCACCCCACCACACCCTCCCACCACACCCTCCTACCCCACCACACCCTTCTACCACACCACACCCTCCCACCCCACCACACCCTCCTACCCCACCACACCCTCCTACCCCACCACACCCTCCTACCCCACCACACCCTCCTACCACACCACACCCTCCCACCACACCCTCCTACCCCACCACAACCTCCTACCCCACCACACCCTCCTACCCCACCACACCCTCCCACCCCACCACACCCTCCTACCCCACCACACCCTTCTACCACACCACACCCTCCCACCCCACCACACCCTCCTACCCCACCACACCCTCCTACCACACCACACCCTCCTAACACACCACACCCTCCTACCCCACCACACCCTTCTACCACACCACACCCTCCTACCCCACCACACCCTCCTACCACACCACACCCTCCCACCACACCCTCCTACACCACCACAACCTCCTACCCCACCCACCCCCCTACCCCACCACACCCTCCCACCCCACCACACCCCCCTTTAGCAGCTAACATGTAGTAATTACAGTGTGGATATACAGAGAGAGTCACGCTGTTACCCTCACAACTACAGTAGTAACTTCCCTCCTACCCCACCACGCCCTCCTACCCCACCACACCCTCCTACCCCACCACACCCTCCTACCCCACCACACCCTCCCACCCCACCACACCCTCCTACCCCACCACACCCTCCTTTGGTCAGGTGCTCCATTACGATACCATTTAAATCATGTCTTTCCACCAGAGGTCAATTCATAATGATGACACATAGAAAGGATATCGATGATGATGATCCCAATCTGTCTACTCCCCTCCATGTGCCCTCTGACCCCCTCACAACCTCCTTGTGACCTCACAGCGACACCCTGGGTTTGGGGGAAGCCCTCTACATGACCTCATTAATTACAGGTCCCTATTTTTTCTTTCTCTGAGTGGCGCTCCATTGTTTTCCTCTCCTCCTCTCATCCTTCCCTCCACACTAACATGCCACCCTCTTTCGGTCCCCTCTCTCTCTCTCTCTCTGTCTCTCTCTCTCTCTCTCTCTCTCTCTCTCTCTCTCTCTCTTCTCGCTCTCTCCCTCAATCTCAGAAACGGCAAGACTTTGATTGTCTTGTTGTTCGACAAATTAGATTCTTTGAAAGTAAAACTTTCATTGGTTCCCTATCGCTCCAACGTTTTTCTCACTTTCCGTCACCTTCCTGCTCTCTGAGTTTACCCTCTTGCTCTCTGGGTTCACCTTCCTGCTCTCTGGGTTTACCCTCTTGCTCTCTGGGTTCACCTTCCTGCTCTCTGGGTTCACCCTCTTGCTCTCTGGGTTCACCTTCCTGCTCTCTGGGTTTACCCTCTTGCTCTCTGGGTTCACCTTCCTGCTCTCTGGGTTTACCCTATTGCTCTCTGGGTTCACCTTCCTGCTCTCTGGGTTCACCTTCTTGCTCTCTGGGTTCACCTTCCTGCTCTTTGGGTTCACCCTCTTGCTCTCTCGTACACCCTCTTGCCCTCTTCGTCACCTTCGTCACCTCTTCTACTTCCTGTTTAAGGCCCAGTCTCCTCCTTCCTCATTCCTTCTTCTTCTGGTCACATATATTGGCACCCTTTTGCACGATTCACTTCATCTTATAAAATAAGATAAAATTAAACATTTAAAAAACGTTTAGTTTTCAACTGCACAGTATCAAGATAAAAAAAATTTGGTAGAAACATAGAGACAATTGGTAGAAATTTGGTTGGAGGCAGATAATTGTGGTTTACTGTTTAATTTATCTCACCTGTGGTAAGTTGCATGTCCCTACAGCAGAAACATAACCATTCCTTCTATCTCTGAGTCTCAAAACTTGTTGTCATCACTCGCTGGTCAAGTTGCAAACTCAGCACCACCAAATTCAAAAATGTATTTTCCGAAAATGAATCTGATTTTAAACCTAGCCCTAACCTTATCCCACACTGCTAAAGTTATGCAGGATTCCAAATCGAACCCTAAGATCTGAAGGAATTGGAGAGTAATATACTGAAACACAACTTTCAAAAACATAAGAACGCAAGAAACTCAACGTCTAGATAACGTGAGACGGCGAAATGTCTGCCGTGTGTGTGTGTGTGTGTGTGTGTGTGTGTGTGTGTGTGTGTGTGTGTGTGTGTAGTGTTTGATGTATAGATGAATGTGTCATAGTGTAGCTCCATTCACCTCTCCTCACAACACAACACAACAGCATTGTACTGAACCTAATCTGGTGCCCATGCTGGGAAGGGCCAAGGAGATCACACAACTGTGTGTGTGTGTGTGTGTGTGTGTGTGTGTGTGTGTGTGTGTGTGTGTGTGTGTGTGTGTGTGTGTGTGTGTGTGTGTGTGTGTGTGTGTGTGTGTGTGTGTGAATGTCAGAGAGCTGCAGAGAGGTAAAGATGGACTCGGTATACATATATTTGAGCTCTTCTTTGTTTGATCTATCTGTGCTTGTATGCACATATACATGTCCTATATTGACGTTATTCAGATACGTGAGCTTAGCCATCTCAGCCAGGTCACACATGATACAAGTCAGTATTCAACGTACATCCATGGCTGAGGACGTTGGGAGATGACGTGGAAATCAGCCACTAGGGGGCAACAGTGAGCGCTGTTATCTTCAAGTAGGTACACTGTCTTTCTCTCAGCACATATCAAAGCTGCAGGCTAAAGTTTAGTCTAGACGTGGTTTCCTCAATCGTAATCGCTCCTCTTTCACCTCAGCTGCCAAACGAACCCTGATTCAGATGACCATCCTAGCCGTGCTAGATTACGGAGACATCATTTATAGATCGGCAGGTCAGGGTGCTCTCGAGTGGCTAGATGTTCTTCACCATTCGGCCATCAGATTTGCCACCAATGCTCCTTATAGGACACATCACTGCACTCTATACTCCTCTGTAAACTGGTCATCTCTGTATACCCATCGCAAGACCCATTGGTAGTTGAATATTTATAAAACCCTCTTAGGCCTCACTCCCCCTAGTCTGAGATATCTACTGCAGCCCTCGTCCTCCACATACAACACCCATTCTGCCAGTCACATTCTGTTAAAGGTCCCCAAAGTAAACACATCCCTGGGTCGCTCCTCTTTTCAGTTCTCTGCAGCTAGCGACTGGAACGAGCTGCAACAAACACTCAAACTGGTCCGTTTTATCTCCATCTCTTTATTCAAAGACTCAATCATGGACACTCTTACAGACAGTTGTGACTTCTTTGCATGATGTATTGTTGTCTCTACCTTCTTGCCCTTTGTGCTGTTGTCTGTGCCCAACAATGTTTGCACCCTTGTTGTGCTGCTGCGATGTTGTGTTGCTATCATGTTGTTGTCACGTGTTGCTGCTACCATGCTGTGTTGTCATGTGTTGCTGCCATGCTATGTTGTTGTCTTAGGTCTCTCTTTATGTCGTGTTGTGGTACCTCTCTGGTCGTGATGTGTGTTTTGTCCTATATTTATATTTAAATTATCTTTAATCCCAGGCCCCCCCGGAGGCCTTTTGCCTTTTGGTAGGCCGTCATTGTAAATAATAATTTGTTCTTAACTGACTTGCCTAGTTAAATAAAGGTTAAAAAAATAAATAAATAAAATTAAAAAAGGTTTTGTTTTTGCGAGAGCTATGTAGACAGGGATGGTGGATGGGGAGTAAGCATCGACCACTGATTCCAAAGTTAAAATCCAGCGATTGATATTTGTATTTCAGATTTTTGTTTTTTATTTTTGAGCCTATCCCAAACCTTAACTGAGATGTTTCAGAGTTAATGCCTAAATTTAACATTAAACACTTCGAAATTTGGCATTTGCAACAACATCGAAATTTAACTTTTGAGAAATATGGATGAACGTCTAATTCTGACCTGAGACTGTTTTGAGATTCTGACCTGATATGCCATTCTGACCTGAGACTGTGAAGTTGAGCCAGAATGGATGAACGTCTAATTCTGACCTGAGACTGTGAGAGCTAGTTGAGCCAGAAATATGGATGAACGTCTAATTCTGACCTGAGACTGTGAGAGCTAGTTGAGCCAGAAATATGGATGAACGTCTAATTCTGACCTGAGACTGTGAGAGCTAGTTGAGCCAGCTTGTGTGTCTCAGAGAAAAAGAGTCTCGCTCGCTTCACGATGGAGTGAGAGAGCAAGAAAGAAAGAGAGAGCAGGGAGATTTAAGAAGCTTGATCTCTGATTCTGTTGAATATGTAAATCCCGCTTGGTTGTTCTCTCTCTCGCTCTCTCTCTCCGGGAGACCCCTAACTGTCCCACTCTCCCTCCCCAAAGAGGGGTAGGGGATATGGGCTACTTTGGGGAGGCTTAGTGGCCTGTAGACTTCATCCCCTGGTTGATTATCTCAGAGAGAGAAGAGGGAGAAGAAGAGGTGAGTGACAAAATCCCTTTGTCCATCCCTGTCCCATATGTTTAAGGCACTGACCTTTCAATCAGTCCTGTCCAGGGATGGACAGCTTGGTCCTCCTCTCTGTAAGCCCAGGGCTCCGAGTCTCTTCAACTATCTCTTGTTTAAAAAAATAAAAATAATAGCTTGTTAAGTTCAATCTTTTTTGTCTCTTAGGGCAGAATGCTAACTTAAAGGGGAAGTTCACCCTGGGGGGGCTAGGTTTGTTTCGATCATGTCAGAGGGATTACCTGGTCAGTTAGATGTGTTTCACACATAATTGGCCACGATGAGGGCTGGATGAATGATGCACCCTGTTTATTTTATTTATTTAACCTTAATTTAACCTTTATTTAACCTTTATGTAACCTTTTATTTAACTAGGCAAGTCAGTTAAGAACAAATTCTTATTTACAATGATGACCTACCCGCCGGGCCAAACCCGGACGACACTGGGCTTATTGTGCGCCTCCTATTGGACTCGAAATCACGACCGGATGTGAGGAGATCTGAAAATAAATGTGTTCCTGCTTTACGACATTTCCTGAAGCGTGTCTGTTATACCAATCACACTGTATGTTTTCTTTGTGTGGAGATACGTTTGTCCTTGTTTCATAGAGCCATTGGATATCTTTCAGTGATGTTTTTATCCGGCGGATTCATTGCTAAGGTGATTGTTTTTCCCAGTCTCTGAAAGACTACAACTCATGTGGGGTGGTGCTTCATGCTCTGGCCCCGTCACTCGCCCCCAAAGGCATTTTCTTAAAGGGAGGCGGACAGTAACAATCTTTTACCTACTTGGTGACAGTCAACCATACATGTTTCAACCGGAATTTAGCGAAAAAGATTCAAAACAAAGAGTTGTATTTAGCTTGAAGCTCAGCTACAGCCAATGCCAGTACAAGTAATCAAATCAAATCAAATCAAATTTTATTTGTCACATACACATGGTTAGCAGATGTTAATGCGAGTGTAGTGAAATGCTTGTGCTTCTAGTTCCGACAATGCAGTAATAACCAACAAGTAATCTAACTAACAATTCCTAATCTACTGTCTTATACACAGTGTAAAGGGATAAAGAATATGTACATAAGGATATATGAATGAGTGATGGTACAGAGCAGCATAGGCAAGATACAGTAGATGGTATCGAGTACAGTATATACATATGAGATGAGTATGTAAACAAAGTGGCATAGTTAAAGTGACTAGTGATACATGTATTACATAAGGATGCAGTCGATGATATAGAGTACAGTATATACGTATGCACATGAGATGAATAATGTAGGGTAAGTAACATTATATAAGGTAGCATTGTTTAAAGTGGCTAGTGATATATTTACATCATTTCCCATCAATTCCCATTATTAAAGTGGCTGGAGTTGAGTCAGTGTCAGTGTGTAGGCAGCAGCAGTTACAGTAGTAACTTCCCTCCTACCCCACCACACCCTCCTACCCCACCACACCCTCCCACCCCACCACACCCTCCTACCCCACCACACCCTCCTACCCACCACACCCTCCTACCCACTACACCCTCCTACCCCACCACACCCTTGTTAGTGTTAGTGGTGGCTGTTTAACAGTCTGATGGCCTTGAGATAGAAGCTGTTTTTCAGTCTCTCGGTCCCAGCTTTGATGCACCTGTACTGACCTCGCCTTCTGGATGATAGCGGGGTGAACAGGCAGTGGCTCGGGTGATAGATGTCCTTGATGATCTTTATGGCCTTCCTGTAACATTGGGTGGTGTAGGTGTCCTGGAGGGCAGGTAGTTTGCCCCCGATGATGCGTTGTGCAGACCTCACTACCCTCTGGACACTATCGACAAGCTAAGGTTGGTTGAAAAATCCTACAGTGTCCTCTAACTCCCAGTAATGGATACCAAAACAATCTTTGCTTATTAAATCATATTATGTGGTGTAACAATCCGTAGCTACAGTTTACCACATGAGACATACTCAGTTAGCATTGAGTTAGCATTGAGTTAGCATTGAATAGTTTACACTCCCCCTGTATTTTCAGATTCAGACAAATATTTGAATGTTGAACGTTTGTTTGATGCTACAGAGCACTGTACAGCTTATATAAATTTATTCTGTGAATCCAGAAAGGCAGACACATTTTGAGGATTGATATAACATATCTATATTTACTTTATGGTGGTTCTAAGTTGTCTTATGCTGAGATCCACACTGTCCTTTATCTAGTTTCGATACACTGGCAACGGTGTTTGGCGTGGTGGGCTGGGGAAGCTGAGACTCTGTGCTTCTAGCGAATGGTCTTTGTTCTGTCTGCGGTGTACGGCCAGATGGATAAGACTCTGTGCTTCTAGCGAATGGTCTTTGTTCTGTCTGCGGTGTATGGCCAGATGGATAAGACTCTGTGCTTCTAGCGAATGGTCTTTGTTCTGTCTGCGGTGTATGGCCAGCTGGATAAGACTCTGCCGGAAGTTGTGTAAGGCTCGTAAAACTTTAACATCATTCGGACCTCTTGCAGAAGATTTGCTGGTACTGCACTTCTCCTGGAAAGACATGGTTGTGGTGTTAGCATTTTACACTTTTAGTGGAAGGTTATTGTCTTTGTTGTACCTGAGTGTTTAGAGACAAAGTAGGGTATTTTTTTAGGGACAATGATGGACATTGGGAGCTACTTTTGAGAGGGAAGATCAGTCAACAAGGTGGAGGCTGCAGAAGGTGTTTAACGTCTTAGGAGGGCACTTCTTACACATTGTGCATTGTTGTGTGTGGGAGATTGAGGAGAAATGCCACCTTTCAATCTTTCTCATTCACAACAATACATTTACTAAGTCTCTAAGCACAACCAAAACCGCTTTCCTCATCTCAAAGACCTGTCTGTAAACCTCCCACGGCCCATTGACTTTGGCAGATAATTATTTTCAGTAGTTGATTACGCACACCTGTCACCATCAGTACGCGTATCAGCGCTCATTAGTCTCACCTGGACTCCTTTAGATTGTTGATTTTCCCCTCTATATCTGTCTGTTCCTCGGTTTTGTTCCCCCTGTCACCATTATTGTGCTAATGTTGTTTTGTTCCTGCTGTCCAGATGCTGTTCATGTTTTGTTTGATGTCCGTTTTCCATTAAAATGTTCAGTCTCTGTGCTTGATTCTCGTGTCCAGCATTGGCCCTTGCTGAATACTGACACCACTATTTGAAGCATCAGGGAGTTCTTGTTTTTGTTTTTGGTGCCGCCGCCGTGGCTGGCTCAAGAGGCTCAAGAGGCTTCCTTGCCTCGGTTGGCTCGGCAGGCTCCCATCTCACATCATGCCTGCAGGTGGCTAGTCGAGCTCCCATACCTCAGCCTGCCCATCAGGCTCCCACGCCTCAGTGGGATCATCAGGATTTCACCACTCAGCCGGCTCGTTGGGCTCCCATGCCTCAGCCGGCTCGTTGGGCACCCATGCCTCAGCCGGCTCGTTGGGCACCCATGCCTCAGCCGGCTCGTTGGGCACCCATGCCTCAGCCGGCTCGTTGGGCACCCATCCCCTAGCCAGCTCGTTGGGCTCCCATGCCTCAGCCGGCTCGTTGGGCACCCATGCCTTAGCCGGCTCGTTGGGCTCCCATGCCTCAGCCGGCTCGTTGGGCACCCATGCCTTAGCCGGCTCGTTGGGCTCCCATGCCTCAGCCGGCTCGTTGGGCTCCCATGCCTCAGCCGGCTCGTTGGGCACCCATGCCTTAGCCGGCTCGTTGGGCACCCATCCCCTAGCCAGCTTGTCGGGCTTCTACGCCTCAGAGGGATTGTCCAGCACCCAGGCCTCGGCCGGCCCATCAGGCTCACCCAGGTAGGACACTGGGGCTGGGGGGGGTACTGTCACGCCTGCTCACTCTCTGGTGCCAGGCTGCCCTTCATTACGTTCACCTGTCCCCATCATTATGCGTATCAGCGCTCATTAGACTCACCTGGACTCCTTCACGTTGTTGATTGCCCCCTCTATATCTGTCTGTTCCTCAGTTTTGTTCCTCCGTGTCACCATTGCTGTTGTAATGTTGTTTTGTTCCCCCCCCCCCCATCCAGATTCTTGTTTTGTTTGATGTCCGTTTTCCATTCAAATGTTCACTCCGTGTACTTGCTTCTCGTTTCCAGCATCGGTCCATAGGAGCCATTGGCAGGGTATTTTTTTGTAGTCTTTGCATTGTGTTTTGAGAATCTGCAGAGAGAGAGAGAAATGAAGTGGTTGTGTCATTAACGTTGTAGTCTTGATTTTATACCTTTCAATGCAATCCTGGATGTTTTCTGACCCACAATCATACTTGGGTACCCAAGAATGTTCAGGCAGGGCACTGTGGAATGACTGACTCCAGATTACCTGAGTTTTACAAAGATTAAACAATAATAATAATAATTTAAGGGTGGACTAAATTGAGGACCTGGTCTGGAAGGTTCTCTGTGGTCCTCAGGCTTACCTCTAATCACACGTAACACCATAACACAAACCCACACAAACACTACCCATTTCATGTTTATGCCATGCTTACTGTAATGTAAATTGAGTAAATGTAATGTAATGTAAAATTTTAGCCGTTGGCTTGTAAATTATTTTCCCAACTTGCCTTTAACTTGTGCAGAACTAGGGGTTGGAAGCACATGCTGGTGGAATCAGATTCTGTACCAACGACAACAAAATACAGAACAATACATCATTTAACCACCCCACTAGTTGTATTGATCTCTGTAAGACGAGTTAGCTTAGCACACCTAACATGAACATTTCAATGCTGTCAGCGTGACTTTGGCTAGCTAGCTAGCATCACTAAATTGACAGCTAGATTGCTAGCTGAGAGTGAGTTAGCTATATCGACAATTCTATTTCAAGTAAGGGTGGAATAGATGGCTACCAGTTTGAGCTATAATTATTATCTTATGTTAGCTAACATTAGTCAAAGATAGAATGAACAAACAAACCATTTTACTCTGCTGAAGGTAGCTACCAGTCTAGCATTGACTACCATGGCATTGATTGACTGACAGTGTTTCCAAAAGATAGCTAGCTATATGATTTAACTGATAACTTACCTCACTCCCTCCCTCTTACCTTAACTTACCTAGTCCCACTAGGCTAGCAAGCTAGCTAGAGTTAGGTTACCTCTAATCGAGAATCCTCCATTTTGTTGGGAAGGATAAAAATAGATAATATCGCATCACTTCTCAGATGGCGACAAAATGGATTCCCCATCAGAAAATCCCTTTGATAGTCTTTGGTCACCATAAGCAACATTCTTGATAGCAACAAGCCACTTGCAGCATCGGGGTAAATCTCTGGTAGGTAGAACAGTGAGAGAAAACTCATTTTCGAGCTTGTTGTGTAATTAGCACAACCATTCCACATGGTCATGATCACATATGTTAGTGAAAAAAAAACTGTATTAAATATTTTTACTGAGATTACTGTGTGTTGTTTGATCAAAGCTAACAACGGCCGTCATCCAAGTTTGTTGGCACGCCCCAATCTACCTAGCATTGCGGTGTCTGCATTCGTTATGAATGTTGGACTTTGTGGTTCGCTACGAGCAGATGAACACACACGAAGTCTAAACATCCTGATTCTACCAGGGAAATGAAGACGTGCTCCTTCCAGCTTGTGGTTTTGGATAACGTTGATGTTTATGACAAGAAAAAACGTTTCAAAAAAATAATAATGATGATTATACCTCCATGACATTTCCCTTTTTAAGAAAGCTTCGTGCCAACTGCACATTTCGAATGTCAGTGTATTTTTCCCAGATGGTAATTTTTTTAGCTAACGTTGTACGTTTGTGTACGTACGAGACGTGCTCACGGAGCAAGTCACACATTATTAACACACAATTGGGCTCCAAGGTCTCCAGGGCTCACTGTCTGGAGATACTATGGACTGTGTCTGACCATATCATATCAGAGAAGACCAAGGGAGGCAATTCTATAGAGGGGGAGGGGATGTTATGCTATAAAGGGGGGAGGGAGGGGAGGGATGTCTGGCCATGTGTCAGCAGCAGATCGTATGTCTGTTCTTCCCTGGTCGAGGTGTGGGATCCCCACGGGGGGGGGGGGGGGTTTGTCCAGAGGGAACTGTTACTACCCGCGTCCACCTTTCAGCCCGCAATGTCAATCAGCATATGGTTGATCCACCCCCAATGTGTTCATGTACCCAGAAAATGTGGCCCTTTCACGGCGGCATTCTCAGCCGGACCAAAGAGATTAAGATGTAATGTTCTTCTCCCTCGCCACAACAGGGGGGATGTGGCACACAGGCCTACTAGGATACATGAGCCTGCAGAGAATCCCCCTAGGGCAAGAAAAGAGAGAGAGAGAGAGAGAGAGAGAGGTTGGCAGGGGTGAGGAAGAGCAAGGTGGTATCAGTGTCGGTTTGACACCTTCCACTTACAGGAAGTGAAGTTTCTGTGGTGTCCACATCACCAGTGACCCTGAGAACGAAAACAAAACAAAACGACAAAACAATAGAGAGTTGTTGTTTTTACACACACAACCTCCCAGTGGGCCTGACGCACAAGTATCCCGGATTAACTGTTTCCACTGTAACCCCACCAATAGCTCAATAGGATTTATGGGAGCTGTGAAAGCAAACAGACCTCATGGGGCCCTCAGATCCTCAAAAAGTTCTACAGCTGCACCATCGAGAGCATCTTGACTGGCTGCATCATCGCTTGGTACGGCGAATGCACCGCCATCAACCGGTAAACTCTGCTATCGTCTGGCAAACGGTATCAGACCCATAGGCTACCAGACAGCTTCTACTCCTAAAGCCATAAGACTGCTAAATAGCCATATGTTAATTAAATGGTTCCACAGATAGTCTGCATTGTGAGTCTGTGTAACTTTCTGCATACCAAATACCTTATTATTATCTATCCTGATGCCTAGTCACTTTAACCTGCCTTCATGTACATATCTACCTCTAATACCTTATTATTATCTATCCTGATGTCTAGTCACTTTACCCTGCCTTCATGTACATATCTACCTCAAATACCTTATTATTATCTATCTTGATGTCTAGTCACTTTACCCTGCCTTCATGTACATATCTACCTCTAATACCTTATTATTATCTATCCTGATGCCTAGTCACTTTACCCTGCCTTCATGTACATATCTACCTTAAATAACCCTGCACATTAAGTCCCTGCCATTCAGGAAAGCGCAAAAAATTGTCAAAGACTCCAGCCACCCCTGGTACCCCCTGTATATCCCTCAATTCTTGTGGATTATATTTTTTTTTACTCCCTCTTGTGTTGCTATTTATTCTTTGTATTATTATTTAGAAACTGTGCATCACTGAGAAGGACTCGTAAGCATTTTCACGGACCGGTTGTATTGGGCGCTCGTGACAAATAACACGTGATTTGAATTGAAAGCCAGTGTGAGGGTCTGCGCTCCATCTGCATTGAATGGTGCTCCCTTTTTGTTTAGCCCTACGCGCGTAAATACCTTTCGTTATTCTTTCAAGCATGGATTAAATTAAATATATTTCTCATGTTTTTTGTGTGTGTGTGTGTGTGTGTGTGTGTGTGTGTGTGTGTGTGTGTGTGTGTGTGTGTGTGTGTGTGTGTGTGTGTGTGTGTGTGTGTGTGTGTGTGTGTGTGCGAAAACCGACGTAATTCTACAGTTGTAAGAAGGATGTGCTCAGTAGGGGAGGTGGAAGCTACGATCCAGTCCCACAGTCCCAGTGTCCATCACCCTCAACAGGCCTGAATAGAGGGGCACCACTCAGACCCTCCTGTCCCCTCCTTGTCCCTCTCAGTCCCTCTCATACAAACCTCTCTGTCAACCTAATCTGCTGCTGACACAGACATCGGACACACCCTCTGTTAATGAGAACAAATCCCTCTCTCCATCTCTCTTTTCCCTCCCTCGTTCTCTCTCTCTGTCAAACTATTCTCTTCTTCTCTCTCTCTCTCTCTCTCTCTTTCCCCTGGCCCCAACCCTTCGCTTCCTGCCTTTTGATACCATGGCCGTCTCCCTCACGCCACCAATTAGCAGCATAGGGATAGGGATGGAAGGAGGGAGCGGGCAGGATGGAGGGAAGGAGGGATGGAGGGAAGGAGGGAAGGAGGGATGGAGGGATGGAGGGAAGGAGGGAAAACCTGCTGATGGAGGGATGGAGGGAGGAGGAAGGAGGGAAGGAGGGAAGGAGGGATGGCAGGTTAATGGAGGGATGGAGGGAGGACCGCCACTGCTTGTGGGATGGAAGGAGGTTTGGAAGGAAGGAGGGATACTGAGGAGGGATGGAGGGAAGGAGGGAAGGAGGATGGAGGGAAGGAGGGATGGAGGGATGGAGGGAGGAGGGAAGGAGGGAAGGGAGGGATGGAGGGAAGGAGGGAGGAGGAGGGGATGGAGGGATGGAGGGAAGGAGGGGAAGGAGGGATGGTTGATGGAGGGAAGGAGGGATGGAGGGAGGATGGAAGGAGGGATGGAGGGATGGAGGATGGAAGGAGGGAAGGAGGGATGGAGGGATGGAGGGAGGGATGGAAGGAAGGAGGGATGGAGGGAATGGAGGGAAGGAGGGATGGAGGAGGGAGGAGGGAAGGAGGGAAGGAGGGATGGCAGGATGGAGGGAAGGATGGGGATGGATGGAGATGGAGGGAGGAGGGATGGAGGGATGGAGGGAGGTTGATGGAAGGAAGGAGGGATGGAGGGAGGTTGATGGAGGGAAGGAGGGATGGAGGGAAGGAGGGATGGGGATGGAGGGAAGGAGGGATGGAGGGAAGGAGGGAGGAGGGATGGAGGGAGGGATGGAGGGGGAAGGAGGGATGGAGGGATGGAGGGATGGAGGATGGATGGGGGGAAGGAGGGATGGAGGGAGGTTGAGGAGGGATGGAGGGGGATGGAGGGATGGATGGAGGAAGGAGGGAGGGATGGAGGGAAGGAGGGAAGGAGGGATGGAGGGGGAGGGAAGGAGGGATGGAGGGATGGAGGGACGGAGGGAAGGAGGGATGGAGGGAAGGAGGGAAGGAGGGATGGAGGGGGAAGGAGGGATGGGAGGATGGAGGGAAGGAGGGATGGAGGGATGGAGGGAATGGAGGGATGGAGGGATGGAGGGAGGTTGATGGAAGGAGGGGATGGATGGAGGGATGGAGGGAAGGAGGATGGAGGGGGGAAGGAGGGAAGGAGGGATGGAGGGATGGAGGAAGGAGGGATGGAGGGATGGATGGAGGGAAGGATGGAAGGAGGGATGGCAGGATGGAGGGGGAATGGAGGGGGATGGAGGAGGGATGGAGGGAAGGAGGGAGGGATGGAGGGATGGAGGGGGAGGTTGATGGAAGGAAGGAGGGATGGAGGGGGAGGATTGGAGGGAAGGAGGGATGGAGGGAAGGAGGGATGGAGGGATGGAGGAAGGAGGGATGGATGGAAGGGATGGAGGGAAGGAGGGATGGAGGGATGGAGGGAAGGAGGAGGATGGAGGGAAGGAGGGAAGGAGGGATGGAGGGATGGAGGATGGGGATGGAGGGATGGAGGGATGGAGGGATGGAGGGATGGAGGGATTGATGGAAGGGGAGGGATGGAGGAGGGAAGGAGGGAAGGAGGGAAGGAGGGAAGGAGGGATGGAAGGAGGGATGGATGGAGGGATGGAGGGAAGGAGGGATGGAGGGAAGGAGGGAAGGAGGGAAGGAGGGATGGAGGGAAGGAGGGAAGGAGGGATGGCAGGATGGAGGGAAGGAGGGATGGAGAGATGGAGGGAAGGAGGGATGGAGGGATGGAGGGAGGTTGATGGAAGGAAGGAGGGATGGAGGGAGGTTGATGGAGGGAAGGAGGGATGGAGGGAAGGAGGGATGGAGGGATGGAGGGATGGAGGGAAGGAAGGAGGGAAGGAGGGAAGGAGGGATGGAGGGATGGAGGAGGGGATGGAGGGATGGAGGGAAGGAGGGAAGGAGGGATGGAGGGATGAGGGATGGAGGGAGGAGGAGGGGATGGAGGGATGGAGGGAAGGAGGGATGGAGGGATGGATGGAAGGAGGGATGGAGGGATGGAGGGATGGAGGGAGGTTGATGGAAGGAAGGAGGGATGGAGGGAGGTTGATGGAGGGAAGGAGGGATGGAGGGAAGGGGATGGATGGAAGGAAGGAGGGATGGAGGGATGGAAGGAGGGATGGAGGGATGGAGGGATGGAGGGGAAGGAGGGAAGGAGGGATGGATGGGGATGGGAAGGATGGAAGGAGGGATGGAGGGATGGAGGGAAGGAGGGATGGAGGGATGGAGGGAAGGAGGGAAGGAGGGATGGAGGGATGGAGGGAAGGAGGGATGGAGGGAAGGAGGGAAGGAGGGGAAGGAGGGATGGAGGGATGGAGGGAAGGAGGGAAGGATGGAGGAAGGAGGGATGGAGGGATGGAGGGAAGGAGGGATGGAGGGAGGGATGGAGGGATGGAGGGATGGAGGGAAGGAGGGATGGCTGGAAGGAGGGATGGAGGGAGGGATGGAGGGATGGAGGGATGTGAGGGATGGAAGGAAGGAGGGAAGGAGGGAAGGAGGGATGGAGGGATGGAGGGATGGAGGGAAGGATGGAAGGAGGGAAGGAGGGAAGGAGGGATGGAGGGATGGAGGAAGGAGGGAAGGAGGGAAGGAGGGGAGGGATGGAGGGAAGGATGGAGGGGGAGGAGGGATGGAGGGATGGAGGGATGGAGGGATGGAGGGATGAGGGATGGAGGGATGGAGGGATGGAGGGGGATGGAGGGGGAAGGAGGGATGGAGGGATGGAGGGAAGGATGGAGGGTGGAGGGAAGGAGGGATGGAGGGATGGATGGAAGGATGGGGAAGGAGGGATGTAGGGATGGAGGGAAGGAGGGATGGAGGGGTGGAGGGAAGGAGGGGTGGAGGGATGGAGGGAAGGAGGGAAGGAGGGAAGGAGGGAAGGAGGGAAGGATGGAAGGAGGGATGGACGAGGCAGGGAGGTGAGTGGGGAAAGAGCATTGCCTGGCATCCTGCTCTCCAAATGTAGTTTCTGTTACAGACACATCAATCCCTAATGAACGTCAAGTTCCTGCATTAAGCCCATCCTGAACTGTCTAGTTAAAGGGATACTTTGGAATTTTGGCAATGAGGCCCTTTATATACTTCCCCAAAGTCAAATGAACTTGTTGATACAATTTTTATGTCTCTGATTGCAGTTTTAAGGAAGTTGAAGTGTGGGCCTACAGGAAGACATATTGAAGGAAGTATCCCTGTATCTGTACTGCCAGTATTCTGTGGGCCTACAGGATGACATATTGAAGAGACAATTCCTTATATGAGCTATTAAAACACAATGCACCATGACAACTTGCTATAGATGTCACTTGTCACATCCAATATGTCCGTCTGTCTGTTTGTCTCACGGCAAGCATTGTCCCCAATTTCCTACACAGAGTAAAAGAGGACACAGTTCAAATCCACCCCAATCACCGTCCCCATCTCGGTCTGTCTCCCTCTCCAGTCTTCCTCTGACCTCTCCCTCGGCCCTCGGCCCCTTCTGCTTGTCTCCGACGGTGACAACCGTGTCATTAAAAGAGGGTCATTGTTCTTATTAATTAATGAGCATGTTTTGGTGATAAACTAGGATTAGCATATTCATGAGGCGGACAGCTTTCAGACAGCTTTGAGCGAATGAGACGGGTCTGTTTTCTCCCTGTGTTTTTGTTTTTCTCCATACGTAACCCCATTTGTTGGGTCTATCGACTACCTCGCTCCCATTAGGGATCCTCCTGGTCTGGTCACAGAGAGAGAGGGAGAGAGAGGAAGGAGAGAGAGGAAGGAGAGGAAGGAGAGAGAGAGAGAGAGAGAGGAGGAGAGAGAGAGAGAGAGAGAGAGCGAGAGGAAGGAGAGAGAGAGAGAGCGAGAGAGAGAGAGAGAGAGGGAGAGAGAGAGAGCGAGAGAGAGAGAGAGAGAAAGAGAGAGGGGAAGGAAGGAGAGAGAGAGAGAGAGAGAGAGAGAGAAGGGAAGGAAGGAAGGAGAGAGAGGAAGGGGAGAGAGAGAGAGAGGGGGGAAGGAAGGAGAGAGGAAGGAGAGAGAGAGAGCGAGAGAGAGAGAGAGAGAGAGAAGGGAAGGAAGGAGAGAGAGAGAGAGAGAGAGAGAGAGGGGAAAGAAGAGAGAGAGAGAGACAGAGAGAGAGAGAGGGGAAGGAAGGAGAGAGAGAGAGAGAGAGAGAGAGAGAGAGAGAGAGAGAGAGGGGAAGGAAGGAGGAGAGAGAGAGAGAGAGAGAGAGAGAGAGAGAGAGAGAGAGAGGGGAAGGAAGGAGAGAGAGAGAGAGAGAGAGAGAGAGAGAGGGGAAGGAAGGAGAGAGAGAGAGAGAGAGAGAGAGAGAGAGAGAGAGAGAGAGAGGGGAAGGAAGGAGAGAGAGAGAGAGAGAGAGAGAGAGAGAGAGAGAGAGAGAGAGAGAGAGAGAGAGAGAGGGAGAGACGCAGGGGAAATGAGACTCAAACGGCTCCATTTCATGGTAGAGTGAACACACCCGCAGATTACTAGATAAATTGGTTGGAGTTACAAACTTGATTATCATGCCGTTACAACGTTATTCACACAAACAATGAGCCTCTATTAAAACATGTTGTACTCTCCTCCCCCATTAATAATCCCATGAACCCTTTCACCCGCTAACCACCCCCATCACCCCCTCCCTCAAAAAAAAGTATCATATTTATATTTTAAAAACAATATACATGTGAACTGCTCATGACATTACACCATACATGACCATACAATATAAGAATACAGTATGTCTTTATTATGTATGTCCTGAATGAATGTATGTGTCTGTAGAAAGTCAGTGTAAAGTTAGTTTGAGAGAGTATCCAGTCCTCTGGTGTGCGGTCTGATTTGTAGTAATTAGTCCTGTTCTTAGTCATGGTGAAGCTAATGACCAGTCTAATAAGGGGCTCGGCCAGTCTGAGGGGAGAGAGAAGGCCACGTTGGAGTGACTTGTTATTCTCCTCTCCTTCCCTGTCTCCCTCCTCTCTCTCCCTCCTCTCTCTCCCTCCCTGTCTCCCTCCTCTCTCTCCCTCCTCTCTCTCCCTCCTCATCTCCCTCCCTGTCTCCCTCCTCCTCTCCCTCCTGTCTCCCTCCCTGTCTCCCTCCCTCTCTCCCTCCCTCTCCCTCCCTCTCCCTCCTCTCCCTCCCTCTCCCTCTCCCTCCCTGTCTCCCTCCTCTCTCTCCCTCCTCCTCTCCCTCCCTGTCTCCTCCCCTCCCTGTCTCCCTCCCTCCTCCTCCTCCCTCCCTGTCTCCCTCCCTCCTCTCCCTCCTCCCTCCTCCTCTCCCTCCCTGTCTCCCTCCTCCTCTCCTCCTCCCTCCCTCCCTCTCCCTCCCTCCCTCTCCCCTCCCTGTCTCCCTCCCTGTCTCCTCTCTCCCTCCTCCTCTCCCTCCCTGTCTCCCTCCCTGTCTCCCTCTCTCTCTCCCTCCTCCTCTCCCTCCCTGTCTCCCTCCTCTCCCTCCTCCTCTCCCTCCCTGTCTCCCTCCTCTCTCTCCCTCCTCCTCTCCCTCCCTGTCTCCCTCCCCTCTCCCTCCTCCTCTCCCTCCCTGTCTCCCTCCCTGTCTCCCTCCTCTCTCCCTCCCTCCCCTCCCTGTCTCCCTCCTCCCTCTCCCTCCTCCTCCCTCCCCGTCTCCCTCCTCTCTCCCTCCTCCTCTCCCCCTGTCTCCCTCCTCTCTCTCCCTCCTCCTCTCCCTCCCTGTCTCCCTCCTCCTCTCCCTCCCTCCCTCCCTCCTCTCTCTCCCTCCCTCCCTGTCTCCCCTCCCCTCCCTCCTCTCCCTCCTGTCTCCCTCCTGTCTCCCTCCCTCTCCCTCCCTCCCTCCCTCCCTCCCTCCCTCCCTCCCTCCCTCCCTCCCTCCCTCCCTCCCTCCCTCCCTCCCTCCCTCCCTCCCTCCCTCCTGCCCTCCTTCACTCCCCCTTCCTCCCCCCTCTCCCCCCTCTGTCTCCATCCTCCTCTAACTCCCTCTGCCACCTCTTTCTCTCTCTCCCTTCCTCCCTCCCCGCTCTCTCCCTCCCTCCTCCTCTCCCTCCTCCCTCCCTCCTTCACTCCCCCCCTCTTTCCCTCCCTTCCTCCTCCTCCTCCTCCTTCTCTCATCTTAACACAACATAAAGCAATAGCTTCCCTTATTAGTCGTGTCTATCAATGTTCTGTCATTTTACAGACTGGTGTTCCACTGCCAACTCTTTTCACTTCTCTCTCTACCACACACACACACACACACACACACACACACACACACACACACACACACACACACACACACACACACACACACACACACACACACACACACACACACACACACACACACACACACACACACACACGCACACACACACCCCACCAATTTGTTGCCTCTGACATCACATTGTTTCCTAGCCTTGGATCTGGCTGCTTCGTTAGCTCTCCCTTTAATGAGCAGCTTAATTGAGCTGTCTACACGGCCACCTGTCGGCCCGAGGCCTCATTACCATACTAATAGACTGACATTGTGCTTCTCTGACAGGCTGGACTGGGGGGAACAGGGAAGGGGGAGAGAGATCGGAGGGAGGCGGGGGGGGGTGAAGGCCTGTCTGGAAGAAGGGACTGCCAGAGCACTGGGAGGAGGTGTAGAAAGAGGGGATAGAGAGGCAGCGGGGGGAGGGAGGATGACATTTTGTTGTGCTACTGAACCCCTGGTTCCACACCTAAATTGGCCCTATCACTACACTTAATAGCATGTTGCTACAGCATAGCAACACCTCAGGGACTAGAACTAGGAGCTTGGTTCTCTGTGGTATTATATAAACAGCCTGGCCTCAAACTTTTACATCAACGTGACGAAAACTGTTAGCGTGGAACAACTAGACAGAAGTCCTCCCTGGTCATACAGAGCTACAGAAACCAGACAAGCTAGATTAGCTATTTAGAAAAGGTTGCAAATGATTTTCCCAAAGCATTAATAAATGAATGAATGAATAAATAAATGAATGAATGAATGGATGAATGAATGAATGAATGAATGAATGAATGAATGAATGAATGAATGAATGAATGAATGTATGTAGAGTCAGGTCCAAAATGGTTGGTTGATAAAGTTTAGCAAAAATTACTGAATAATGCAAATACTGAGTTATATTGTATGCTCAAAGATATAGGAACATTCTAATATTTTATACTAATTAAAATGCTCAAAGAAAGAGAGTTTGTTTAACAAATAATACAACAATTTCTCAAAAAGTTTCAGTACCTTTCAATACCTCATCTTGATCGCAAGGCGCTACAGAGGGTGGTGTGGACGACCCAGTACATCTCGACCCAGTACATCTCGACCCAGTACATCTCCACCCAGTACATCTCCACCCAGTACATCTCGACCCAGTACATCTCCACCCAGTACATCTCCACCCAGTACATCTCCACCCAGTACATCTCGACCCAGTACATCTCGACCCAGTACATCTCGACCCAGTACATCTCGACCCAGTACATCACGACCCAGTACATCTCGACCCAGTACATCTCCACCCAGTACATCTCGACCCAGTACATCTCCACCCAGTACATCACGACCCAGTACATCTCGACCCAGTACATCTCGACCCAGTACATCTCGACCCAGTACATCTCCACCCAGTACATCTCGACCCAGTACATCTCGACCCAGTACATCTCGACCCAGTACATCTCGACCCAGTACATCCCGACCCAGTACATCTCGACCCAGTACATCTCCACCCAGTACATCTCGACCCAGTACATCTCGACCCAGTACATCTCGACCCAGTACATCTCGACCCAGTACATCTCCACCCAGTACATCTCGACCCAGTACATCTCCACCCAGTACATCTCCACCCAGTACATCTCGACCCAGTACATCTCGACCCAGTACATCTCGACCCAGTACATCTCCACCCAGTACATCTCGACCCAGTACATCTCGACCCAGTACATCTCCACCCAGTACATCTCGACCCAGTACATCTCCACCCAGTACATCTCGACCCAGTACATCTCGACCCAGTACATCTCGACCCAGTACATCACCGGGGCCAAACTCCCTGCCATTCAGGACCTCTATAACAAGCGGTTTCAGGAAGGCACACCCACACACACACAAACACACACCCAACCACACACACCCACACACAAACACACACCAACATACAAACACACAACCACCCACACACACCCACAAACAAACACACACCCAAACACACACCAACACACAAACACCCACACACAAACACACACACCAACACACACACACACACAGCCACCCACACACACACACACACACACACACACACACACACACACACACACACACACACACACACACACACACACACACACACACACACACACACACACACACACACACACACACACACAGCAAAAGCGTACCCTGCACAGCAGTGAGAGATTTTGTGGTCTCATCCAGTTTTGTTGTGGATGATTGGAGCATTCATCAGAGGCCAGAAACACTGCTGCCATAGAGTCTACTGCCATAGAGTCTACTGCCATAGAGTCTGCTGCCATAGAGTCTGCTGCCAATGAATCTACTGCCATAAAGTCTGCTGCCATTGAGTCTGCTGCCATAGGGTCTGCTGCCATAGAATCTGCAGCCATAGAGTCTGCTGCCATAGAGTCTGCTGCCATAGAATCTGCTGCCATAGAGTCTGCTGCCATAGAGTCTGCTGCCATAGAATCTGCTGCCATAGAGTCTGCTGCCATAGATTCTGCTGCCATCGTCTGCTGCCATAGAATCTGCTGCCATAGAGTCTACTGCCATAGAGTCTGCTGCCATAGAGTCTGCTGCCATAGAGTCTGCTGCCATAGAATCTGCAGCCATAGAGTCCGCTGCAATACAGTCTGTTGCCATAGAGTCTGTTGCAATAGAGTCTGCTGCCATAGAATCTGCTGCCATAGAGTCTGCTGCCATAGAGTCTGCTGCCATAGAATCTGCTGCCATAGAGTCTGCTGCCATAGAATCTGCTGCCATAGAGTCTGTTGCAATAGAGTCTGCTGCCATAGAATCTGCTGCCATAGAGTCTGCTGCCATAGAGTCTGCTGCCATAGAGTCTGCTGCCATAGAGTCTGCTGCCATAGAATCTGCTGCCATAGAGTCTGCTGCCATAGAATCTGCTGCCATAGAGTCTGCTGCCATAGAATCTGCTGCCATAGAGTCTGCTGCCATAGAGTCTGCTGCCATAGAGTCTGCTGCCATAGAGTCTGCTGCCATAGAATCTGCTGCCATAGAATCTGCAGCCATAGAGTCCCTAGCAATACAGTCTGTGGCCATAGAGTCTGTTGCGATAGAGTCTGTTGCAATAGAGTCTGATGCCACAGAATCTGCTGCCATAGAGTCTGCTGCCATAGAGTCTGCTGCCATAGAGTCTGATGCCATAGAATCTGCTGCCATAGAGTCTGTTGCCATAGAGTCTGTTTCCATAGAGTCTGCTGCCATTGAATCTGCTGCCATAGAGTCTGCTGCCATAGAGTCTGCTGCCATAGAGTCTGCTGCCATAGAATCTGCTGCGCTAGAGTCTGCTGCCATAGAGTCTGCTGCCATAGAGTCTGCTGCCATAGAGTCTGCTGCCATAAAGTCTGCTGCCATAGAGTCTGCTGCCATGGAGTCTGCTGCCATAGAGTCTGCTGCCATAGAGTCTGCTGCCATAGAATCTGCTGCGCTAGAGTCTGCTGCCATAGAGTCTGCTGCCATAGAGTCTGCTGCCATAGAGTCTGCTGCCATAGAATCTGCAGCCATAGAGTCTGCTGCGTTAGAGTCTGCTGCCATAGAGTCTGCTGCGATTGAGTCTGCTGCCATAGAGTCTGCTGCCATAGAGTCTGCTGCGATTGAGTCTGCTGCCATAGAGTCTGCTGCCATAGAGTCTGCTGCCATATAATCTGCTGCCATAGAGTCTGTTACCATAAAGTCTGTTGCCATAGAGTCTGCTGCCATAGAATCTGCTGCCGTAGAATCTGCTGCCAGAGTCTGCTGCAATACAGTCTGCAGCCATAGGCTGCTGCCATAGAGTCTGCTGCCATAGAGTCTGCTGCCATAGAATCTGCTGCCATAGAGTCTGCTGCCATATAATCTGCTGCCATAGAGTCTGCTGCCATAGAGTCTGCTGCCATGGAATCTACTGCCATAGAGTCCACTGCCATAGAATCTGCTGCCATAGAGTCTGCTGCCATAGAATCTGCTGCCGTAGAATCTGCTGCCAGAGTCTGCTGCCAGAGTCTGCTGCCATAGAGTCCACTGCCATAGAATCTGCTGCCATAGAGTCCACTGCCATAGAATCTGCTGCCATAGAGTCTGTTGCCATCGTTTGTTGCCATAGAGTCTGTTGCCATAGAGTCTGTTGCCATAGAGTCTGTTGCCATAGAGTCTGTTGCCATAGAGTCTGTTGCCATTGAGTCTGCTGCGATAGAAATACAGGCTGCAAGTTGTCCAGAGAGATAGGCGAAGAAAAGACTCAAACACTGTTTCCTTAACTGCTCACAAGAGACACAGACTGCATGTATAGACACACACATTTATCCTGTATGTAATAAAACAAAACCTTAATATTTTATATGAAAATATTTGTGGCAATGAGCACAGTCACATAGCACTCGTTGACATATTCGTCAACTGGCTATTTAATCGACTTTGAAATGACACCATCGTCATCAACTCAATGAGACAAAGTATATCTGCACTGAAGTCATTGGGTCCATGATGTCATAATATGTAGTGGTTACAGGTCATAGTGTTGGACACGGAGTGGCCAGACAGACCTTCAGAGTGACACCTATAATTCTGAAATGTTATTACATTGCTCTTATCCAGCCTACTCGTTTGTAAATATATATGTTTGTCTGTATGTATTGTGACTGCTGCTAATTGGGACACTAAAACGCTTTCTCAACCTGAAGCTACCCTCTCTGACCAGATCCTGCTGTGACCCTGAACTTCAGCTCCTGACTGACAGATGGGAGCGCGACCCCTGTTTGCATACGCTGACACTGACCTTTGAACTCTAGCAGAGGACCAGACTGACCACCTCATGTGCATTATGGGTAGACGAGTTCCCCAGAGGCCCGGTCCCACCTACGAGACACCCTCCAAGGGGTCGTGACCTTTTCCTTTATCAGGTCAGCGACGGAATAGACAGATGACCTCCATGGGGTCATTACAGAACCAAAGGGGTCACATGTGGACCTGCATTACGACAGTCTGGATGTAATCTTCATTAATATGAATCATTCTGAAAGGTACTGTATGTATTTATCTAACACACATAATGTTGACTCAATTATTTCCTGTACTCAATGATAATCCTCTGCATTATAGTTTGTATTCTAATCTCGATTAACCCGGAACTAAAATCTGGTATAATGTTGCATAGTCCGTTCACAAGATATTACTAGTAATCTGAACAGAGATATCTGCAACTCTTTATTGCTCTGGGAACACATAACTCTCTCTGGATCAATGAGATATTACTAGTAATCTGAACAGAGATATCTGCAACTCTTTATTGCTCTGGGAACACATAACTCTCTCTGGATCAATGAGATATTACTAGTAATCTGAACAGAGATATCTGCAACTCTGTATTGCTCTGGGAACACATAACTCTCTCTGGATCAATGAGATATTACTAGTATTCTGAACAGAGATATCTGCAACTCTTTATTGCTCTGGGAACACATAACTCTCTCTGGATCAATGAGATATTACTAGTAATCTGAACAGAGATATCTGCAACTCTGTATTGCTCTGGGAACACATAACTCTCTCTGGATCAATGAGATATTACTAGTATTCTGAACAGAGATATCTGCAACTCTATATTGCTCTGGGAACACATAACTCTCTCTGGATCAATGAGATATTACTAGTAATCTGAACAGAGATATCTGCAACTCTTTATTGCTCTGGGAACACATAACTCTCTCTGGATCAATGAGATATTACTAGTATTCTGAACAGAGATATCTGCAACTCTGTATTGCTCTGGGAACACATAACTCTCTCTGGATCAATGAGATATTACTAGTAATCTGAACAGAGATATCTGCAACTCTTTATTGCTCTGGGAACACATAACTCTCTCTGGATCAATGAGATATTACTAGTATTCTGAACAGAGATATCTGCAACTCTTTATTGCTCTGGGAACACATAACTCTCTCTGGATCAATGAGATATTACTAGTAATCTGAACAGAGATATCTGCAACTCTTTATTGCTCTGGGAACACATAACTCTCTCTGGATCAATGAGATATTACTAGTAATCTGAACAGAGATATCTGCAACTCTTTATTGCTCTGGGAACACATAACTCTCTCTGGATCAATGAGATATTACTAGTAATCTGAACAGAGATATCTGCAACTCTTTATTGCTCTGGGAACACATAACTCTCTCTGGATCAATGAGATATTACTAGTAATCTGAACAGAGATATCTGCAACTCTTTATTGCTCTGCAACTCTCTCTGGTTGGATTGTGATTCAGCCTCAGTAGAGAAGGGTGTGGCAGCAGCAGCAGCAGCAGTGTCTGTGTGGTTCTCTGTGTTGACGTGCACTAATGTGACAGGAGAAAGCTGGCATGAGGAACCTTCAGGACAATGGGGTACAGGCACCACACTGGGCCTGCTACTCTGCTCTCTTCCAGTCCTATAATAATAACTTGGTTGGAACACCAGAAACGGAATCGGACGTGCTCATAGTCATAGTCTTCACAAACAACTAGTCAACTAACAACTAATCTTTTTTGGGGGTTATCCAAGATGGCGTAGCAGTGGGGATGTCTGTTGTGATTATCTTGTCCCGTCCCTTGTTAATATAGTCTTTCTTCATATATATTTTGTATATATATACTGTATGTATATAAATATGCATATATATTTATTTTTTTTAAATCTCATTTTACATTTACAGACAGAACATACTCTCCTGCAACCCGCCTCACCCAATGGGGTATGGATCTTCTATTTTTACACTTTTGAGCTACTAGCTAGTAGTCAGTTAGCCACTGCTAGCAGTCATGACCATTAACGCGGACTGCCAGCCTCTGCCATGGGCAACTCCTGCCAGCCTGCATAGCACGATATCTACCCAGAGCATATCGGACTGCTTTTCTCTCCCACTTCTCCGGATTCCTACCGCAAGCTCTGAAACTTTACTCTGGAACATCGCAGCTAGCTAGCTGCTATCCAAATAGCTACTCCTGTCTAACGTCTCTGTCCCGAAGCAAGCACCAGTTAGCCTGGAGCTAGCCTCGAACTAGGCCCATCTCCCAGCTAGCAGAAGAGATTCCATCAAGCAATCCCTGGGATTCAGTTACCTCTTTTGCCAATTGGCCTGGACCCTTTGCTGCCGACACGGAGCCCCACTGATCCATCACAACAACAAAAACATCCTGTGGCGTTCTGCATTAGCATCGAATAGCCTCCGCGATACACAACTTTTCTGAAATGGCAAGAACCAATATCAGGTCAATTAGGAAAAACTAAGGCTAGCTTTTTCAAACAGAAATTTGCTTCCTGTAGCACTAATTCCAAAATGTTTTGGGACACTGTAAAGTCCATGAAGAATAAGAGCCCCTCCTCCTAGCTGCCCACTGCACTGAGGATAGGAAACACTGCCACCATTGTCTCCACCAAAAAAATCTATGATAATCAGCCATTTCAATAAGCATTTTTCCATGGCTGGCCATGCTTTCCACCTGGCTACCCCAACCCTGGCCAACATCTCATTACCCCCTGCAGCAACTCCCCCCCCTGCTTCTCCTTCACCCAAATCCAGACAGTTGATGTTCTGTAAGAACTGCAAAATCTGGATCCCTACAAATCAGCTAGGCTAGATAATCTGGACCCTCTTTTTCTAAAATTATCCCCCGAAATTGTTATAACCCCTATTTCTATACTATTCAACCTGTCTTTCGTATCGTATGAGATCACCAAAGATTAGAAAGCTGCCGCGGTCATCCCCCTCTTCAAAGGAGGAGCCACTCTAGACCCAAACTGTTATAGACCTATATCCATCCTGCCCTGCCTTTCTAAAATCTTCCAAAGCCAAGATAATAAACAGATCAGCGACCATTTTGAATCCCACCGTTCCTTCTCCACTATGCAATCTGGTTTTCCAAGCTGGTCATGGTGCACCTCAGCCACGCTCAAGGTCCTAAACGATATCATAACCACCATCGATAAAAGACAGTACTGTGCAGCCGTCTTCATCGACCTGGCCAAGGCTTTCAACTCTGTCAATCACCACATTCTTATTGGCAGACTCAACAGCCTTGGTTTCACAAACGACTGCCTTGCCTGGTACACAAACTACTTCTCAGATAGAGTTTAGTGTGTCAAATCGGAGGACATGTTGTCCGGACCTCTGGCAGTCTCTATGGGGATTCCACCGGGTTAAATTCTTGGGCCAACTATTTTCTCTGTATATATCAATGATGTCGCTCTTGCTGCTGGTGACTCTCTGATCCACCTCTACGCAGACGACACCATTCTGTATACATCTGGCCCTTCTTTTGACACTGTGCTAACAAACCTCCAAATGAGCTTCAATGCCTTACAACACTCCTTCCGTGGACTCCAACTGCTTTTACATGCTAGTAAAAGTAAGTGCCTGCACTTCAACCGATTGATGCTGCCCGACTAGTATCACTTCTCTGGACGGTTCTGACCAAGAATATGTGAACAACTACAATTACCTAGGTGTCTGGTTAGACTGTGAACTCTCCTTCCAGACTCACATCTCCAATCCAAAATTAAATCTATATTCGTCTTCCTATTTCGCAACAAAGCCTCCTTCACTCATGCCGCCAATCATACCCTCATCAAACTGACTATCCTACCGATCCTTGACTTCAGCGATGTCATTTACAAAATAGCCCCCAACACTCTACTCAGCAAACTGGATGTAGTCTATCACAGTGCCATCCGTTTTGTCACCAAAGCCCCATATACTACCCACCACTGCAACCTGTATGCTCTAGTTGGTTGGCCTTCACTATATATCCGGTCTCCAAACCCATTAGCTCCAGGTCATCTATAAGTCTTTGCTAGGTAAAGCCCCACCTTATTACAGCTCACTGGTCACCATAGCAACACCCACCCGTAGCAGGCGCTCCAGCAGGTATATTGCACTGGTCGTCCCCAACGGACCTTTTAGAAGGGCTTCGTTCCCTGAAGGAATGACACGACCAAGGTCTCAAGGCTATAATGGAGCTAATCCGGGAATTAGATCATAGGCAGCACGCAACATCTGAGACCTCCCAACCACCCAGTAACCTTTCTACTCCAAGTGGATTTGTTCAACCTACCTGCTCCCTGAGAACCCCGTTTACCTCCTCCAGAACGTTATGCAGGCTGTCCTGGTACCTGCCGGGCCTTCCTATCCCAGTGCTCTCTCATTTTTGTACTCCAGCCCTCTTCTTTCCAGTCGGACCAATCGAAGATAGTGTATTTAATCACACTAATGTCCGGAAGGGCGCTCTCCTGGGCAACGGCTGTGTGGGAGCAGCAATCCGTGGTGTGCCATAGCCTAGAGGAAGACATGGCAGAAGTGAGGAAGGTTTTCGATTCTCCGGTGCCCGGGAGGTAGGTGGCTCGAAAACTACCTGCAGGTACATCAGAACTCTCATAGTGTGGCAGACTACACAGTAGATTTCCGAGACTTCCTGGAATCCGGAGGCTCTGTTTGTCTGTCCTTCCTCCACGGACTGTCAGAGGGGAAGAAGGACGAGCTCGCAGCTTGGGAAATACCACTGGACGTGAAGGAGATGAGTGGTGTCCCCGTGTCATCGATGGCCATCCGGCATCCACGGTGAGACGTATCTGGGTGTTCGACCTCAGGTCAGGGGTTTCAGGTACCTGGTTGACTGGGAGAGTTACGGCCCAGAAGAGAGGTGCTGGGTTAGAGACATCCTGGATGCAGTACTCTGCCGAATTCCACCGCCCACACCCCGGTCAATCCCTTATGCATCCGAGTAGGACGCCAGGTGGTGCCCCTAGGGGGGGGGGGGGTACTGTTACGCCCTGATCTGATTCACCTGTCCTTGTGCTTGTCTCCAACTCCCTCCAGGTGTCGCTGATTATCCCTGGTGTATTTATCTCTGTTTTTCCTGTCTCTCTGTGCCAGTTAGTTTTGTTTTTCCAAGTCGTTCAGCATTTTTCCTAGCTCCTGTCTTTCCAAGTCTCTGTTTTTCCCTATCTCTCCTGGTTTTGGCACTTCGAGCCTGCCTATCGCCTGGTACTGTTTTGACCTGGTTTATGACCTCTCGCCTGTCCCCGACCATCCTTTTGCCTCTTCTTTTTGTTATAATAAATATCGTAGGTCAAACATCTGCCTCCTGTGTCTTCACTTGGGTCTCGCCTTGTGCCCTTATAGCAAAGGCTCTCCAAGTCTGTTTGTTATGATTCATACATACATTCCTAACCCTAAATAATATACAAGATCAGATTATTTTTAAATCTACCAATTGGTGCTGAAACGGAGAGGAATATGAATATTTAGAGGGCTTTTCTCTCAATGTATTCTTATGGGACAGTCCACAAAACTCAAACTAAAGGTGAACAGTATATATTAAAGGGATGGATTAAGATAAATGAACTGAAAACCTAATTGAAATCAAACTCCACTAGAAAATCTGTTGGCCAGTGTTACGTTCCCCAGTTTGTGTTGTAGTTTGTGTATTTGCATGTGTTTATTTCAGGAAATGGCTTCCTGAAATCCCTCAAGCAGCTGATTGGTCGACTCCATGGCTAATTGGAGAGCTGACCCCGCCCCTCGTCAAGGCACAGCTGTCTCCAGTTACACATTCATTCTGAAGCTATATAAAAGCCAGTGTTCTGTCCAGGAGATTCATGGCTGGGAGGTCATTGCAGAGAGATTGAATGTGATAGAGAATCATTGCTGAGAGAGGAGGCTGATGGCTGTGGATAATTTACTATGTTAGTTGTTGGTAGCAGTTGGTATGTTCAGTGAGTTTGTTGCTCAGATAGAGCTTATTTAATGTCCTTTGTTTCTTAGTTTGTTTGAGAAATGATTTGTTCTCCTGTTTCATTTGTTCCCAGGGGGGGAAGGGGAAGGCACCTAGGGAGTGCTTAGGCAAGAGGCCCGCGGGCATACATATACCCGTAGCATGTTCACTGTCTAGGCACAATAGGTAAGACCTGGGCGGACCACCCCCTGTATTTTGGTTAGGGCACCAGGTGGTGCTAAATTAGGTAAGTAGTGGGTAGCCAGGTAAGATAGGAGAGGAGGGGCTTTGAGATTTACTTTCTTTGCTTTGGTTCCGTCCAGCCCCTTTTCCCCATATTACCGTGTGAAGGAATAAAGTCCTTTTAAACGGTACCACATTCTGCCTGTTGTCATCCTTACTCACACCTACAGTCCATACCTTTTTCACTTCACGGAGAGTTGAGTTGTAGCAGGGTGTTGCGTTCCCTCTTCGTAGAGGCGTGCGTAATAGCCAGCAAGTGGGAGGGTTTTCAGCAGTTGAATGAAAAGTTTTAAGCATAAGGGAATCATGCAAAGCCCGTTACGCATAAAGGTAAGTACGAAAACCAAGATCTGAATCGGGCCCGAACTGTAAGTCGCTCTGGATAAGAGCATCTGCGAAATTACTTAAATGTTAACTGTTTACAGACAGATATTTAATAACTGTATAGATTTTTTTTTGTATATTGTCCCAATTGTATTGTTTGTACAGGTCTTTATTTTATTTAAAAAAAAAAAAAATGTTAGATTTTGACTGTGTTAAACCTAGCAGTACTACTTATTTATTTGAAAGTGAGGAGGATATATTGTGTTTTGCAAAAAAATATGATTATTTGTCTCTCTGAAATTAAACACATCAAACAAATACATGTCTGTCATTGACCACCCCCATGCCATGATTAGATAGTGAAAAAAAAAAACCTATTTCATAATATCTTTGAAAAATAAAAGCTAATTCACGAACATATCTGAAAATGTATATATATCGTTTTGGAATTAAAGTCATCATATGTAGATCGGAGGTCATATTTTATCTGCTAATGTCCTGCCTCCCCCCCCCATTCACTCTGATGCATAGCCCCCCAGGAACAGCCCTAGAAGAAGCTGGGACCCCCTGCCGGGCCTAACGAGGCTCCTCAGGAGAGAGGAGCGGGTGGGGGGCCAGCAGGGTCAACACTGGGGTGCAGTCATTCAGAGACAGGGACACACTCCCTGGGACTCTACCTCCCCTACTCTGGGGTGGTAATGGAGGCAGCTGTTTAGCAAAGTGGCCGGAACAATTACCACCCCAGAGAAGGTTTTGTGATTGTCCGAGTTCCTGCTTGTGTTTGCTCTTTCTGAAGGCTCGTTGCTTGTGTACAGTCAGTGGTCACAAACCTGTTGCTTCATCAGGTTCACTCATAAAAGCCCCTTAAACTTCTTCATCTCATCTCAACTTTTCCCCCAGTCTGCCGAGGTGTGACTGTTCTGTGTGTTACACAAGCGTGTAATTTCATTTCAAAGTAACTAACACCACAGGTGAAAGGCCTCTCCAGCTGATAGATTTAACACAGTAATCAGGTCTGAATAGCTGATGACGGATAATCCAGCCCTGTACCACCGTGTTCTCCTGGAGGAGAGGAGAAAACCCAGTCTGGACAAGTGGGTCGGGTTGAAACTGTAGTGTGGGACCAGCGTGTACCTCATCTTCCCCCGCATGCCTATCCCTTTCTTCGTGGTGCTCTTGACCTGATGCTGCCGCCCGGCCTAATCCACTGATCAGCATGCCAGGGAGGCCCGCTCCTCCGATTCGCGAGGACCAGCCAGCGATCAGATTGTCTGGAGCCACTTGTACTAATACACTGAGGCCTCGGCCTATTGTGTGGGGGGGGGGGCACCCCCCCAACCCCCCGCTAGCATCCACCCACCAACCCTGCCAACTCAATTGAGCTAAGAATGAGGGGAGGGGGAGGGGTGGCGGGGGAGTAAAGAAAAATAATTTGAATTCATTCATTTATCACATTTGCTACATTTTACATTATGATGATAATGGATTGGCCCCATTATAAGGTGGTGAGGCAAAGAGGAATGAGAGAGAGAGGGACTGGGAAACGGATAGGAGAGAGGGGAGTGGGAAACGGATGGGAGAGAGGAGGAGTGGGAAACGGATAGAAGAGAGGAAGACTGGGAAACGGATGGGAGAGAGGAGGAGTGGGAAACGGAAGGGGGAGAGGAGGAGTGGGAAACGGATAGAAGAGAGGGTGAGTGGGAAATGGATGGGAGAGAGGGGGAGTGGGAAACAGATGGGAGAGAGGGTGAGTGGGAAACGGATGGGAGAGAGGGGGAGTGGGAAACAGATAGAAGAGAGGGTGAGTGGGAAATGGATGGGAGAGAGGGGGAGTGGGAAATGGATAGAAGAGAGGAGGACTGGGAAACGGATGGGAGAGAGGAGGAGTGGGAAACGGAAGGGGGAGAGGAGGAGTGGGAAACGGATAGGAGATAGGGGGACTGGGAAACGGATGGGAGAGAGGAGGAGTGGGAAACGGATAGGAGATAGGGGGATTGGGAAACAGATAGGAGAGGAGGAGTGGGGAAATGGATAGGAGAGAGGAGGAGTGGGAAACGGATGGCAGAGGAGGAGTGGGAAACGGATAGGAGAGAGGAGGACTGGGAAACGGATGGGAGAGAGGAGGAGTGGGAAACGGAAGGGGGAGAGGAGGAGTGGGAAACGGATAGGAGAGAGGAGGAGTGGGGAAACGGATAGGAGAGAGGTGGAGTGGGGAAATGGATAGAAGAGAGGAGGAGTGGGGAAATGGATAGGAGAGAGGAGGAGTGGGAAACGGATGGCAGAGGAGGAGTGGGAAACGGATAGGAGAGAGGAGGACTGGGAAACGGATGGGAGAGAGGAGGAGTGGGAAACGGAAGGGGGAGAGGAGGAGTGGGAAACGGATAGGAGATAGGAGGAGTGGGAAACGGATAGGAGAGAGGAGGACTGGGAAACGGATAGGAGAGAGGAGGAGTGGGAAACGGAAGGGGGAGAGGAGGAGTGGGAAACGAATAGGAGAGAGCAGGAGTGGGGAAACGGATAGAAGAGAGGGAGTGAGAGAAAAGGGGAGTGGGGAAACAGATAGGAGAGAGGAGGAGTGGGGAAACGGATAGGAGAGAGGAGGAGTGGGAAACGGATAGGAGAGAGGGAGTAAGAGAAAAGGAGAGTGGGGAAAGGATAGGAGATAGGGAATGAGGGCAGAGGGGAAGTCGGGAAAGGATAGAGGAGAGGAGGAGTTGGAAACGGAGAGGGAATGAGAGATATGTAACAGGAGAAACAACTTCTTTACACAGGTCCGGTCTGTAGCCATAGTCAGGTTCAAGTTGTCATCCACACGGACAGACAAACAGCATAGTGAATGGACTGGCTTTGGTGGATCAGGGGTTGGTGCTGCTTGGCACACAAACACTTAGCACTCGTTCCCTGCGAAGCCCGTGGTGGCCCCCAAATCCCTACATTTGTCCGAACAAATTGGCTGGACCCTGGGTCTTGTTTGCCTAGCTCTGCTGTGTTGATGAAGAGGGGTTTGGGGGGCAGCAGGAGAATGCCCTTCCACAGACCAGGGCTCATGGGAACAGAATAAATAGATCTCCTTGGTCTGAAATTGGTGCCTCACAGGACTCATTTAGATGTATTGTGAGATGACCAAATGCATATGTTCATGTTCGCAATAGAAAAAACTATCACCTGTTGAATCAGGGAACATTCTGCCACAGTCAGTCGGCTGGATTTTCTCAGGCACCTGGTCCACAAGACACTTTACTGACAATTATCAGGGCAACGAGCATTGGTGGAAAAAGATATTAAAAAGATATTTTAATAGAAAATGACTCAAGTAAAACTGAAAGTCACCACGTAAAATACTACTTGAGTAAAAATGAAAAAGTATTTGGTTTTAAAAAATGATCAAAAGTAAATGTAAAACTGTAAATCATTTCAAATTCGTTATATTAAGCAAACCAGACGGCACCATTTTTCTTGTGTTTTTAATATGTGGATAGCCAGGGGTACACTCCAACACTCAGACATAATTTACAAACTAAGCATGTGTGTTTAGTGAGTCCTCCAGATCAGAGGAAGTAGGGACGACCAGGGATGTGCTCTTGATAAGTGCGTGAATTGGAACATTTTCCTGTCAAAATGTAACGAGTACTTTTGGGTGTCATGGAAAATGTATGGAGTAAAAATAACCTTATTTTTACTAAGGAATACAGTATAGTGATGTAGAAGTTATAATATATATAACTAGTAAAGTAAAGTACAGACACCAAAGAAAAACTCCTTAAGTAGTACTTTAAAGTAAGTACTATACACTGGCTATGAGGAAAATCCATATGAGTGTAACAGAATCATACAGATGACACCGAAACACGTTAGCACCAAGAGTCTTATGAAGTCCAGATCAAACAGCCAAATGCACTTTTAACAGCTCAAACCATTAATGTTGGTTCACATGGATCACTTTGTTGATCAAGGAGGGTCGGGTGGGAGTAGAACCCACTCATCCAAGGTCAGAGATCTCTAGAAATCAAATGAAAGCGTGACATTTGTCATATGCTTTGTAAACAACATGTGTAGACTAATAGTAAATGCAGAGAGAATAGAAAATCAAAACAAGTAATAATAAATACTCAATGAGTAATGAGTAACTTGGCTATATACAGGTGGTAAATGGGTTGAGGTCCTGGGCACAATGAAGGCTTGGCATCCCGGAGAGATCAATTAATAGCAAAACCACATGTTGAGGACAGAGTGCTATGGTTTCTGCACGTGTGTGTGTGTGATTAAAAGAACTGGGAGGACCCTGAGGAAATGACAGTCCCGGTGGGCTGCACCCAGCTCCCTTTGAACAGAAGTTAGTGTAGCGTGGCACCATACGAACACCGGCCCTACAGCCAGGCTCTATACAAACACCAGCCCTACAGCCAGGATCTATACGAACACCAGCCCTACAGCCAGGATCTATACGAACACCGGCCCTATAGCCAGGCTCTATACGAACACCGGCCCTACAGCCAGGATCTATATGAACACCGGCCCTACAGCCAGGATCTATATGAACACCGGCCCTACAGCCAGGATCTATATGAACACCAGCCCTATAGCCAGGCTCTATATGAACACCGGCCCTACAGCCAGGATCTATACGAACACCAGCCCTACAGCCAGGCTCTATACGAACACCGTCCCTACAGCCAGGCTCTATACGAACACCGTCCCTACAGCCAGGCTCTATATGAACACCAGCCCTACAGCCAGGCTCTATATGAACACCAGCCCTACAGCCAGGCTCTATATGAACACCAGCCCTACAGCCAGGCTCTATATGAACACCGGCCCTACAGCCAGGCTCTATATGAACACCGGCCCTACAGCCAGGCTCTATATGAACACCAGCCCTACAGCCAGGCTCTATATGAACACCAGCCCTACAGCCAGGCTCTATATGAACACCAGCCCTACAGCCAGGCTCTATATGAACACCGGCCCTACAGCCAGGCTCTATATGAACACCGGCCCTACAGCCAGGCTCTATATGAACACCGGCCCTACAGCCAGGCTCTATATGAACACCAGCCCTACAGCCAGGCTCTATATGAACACCAGCCCTACAGCCAGGCTCTATATGAACACCGGCCCTACAGCCAGGCTCTATATGAACACCAGCCCTACAGCCAGGCTCTATATGAACACCAGCCCTACAGCCAGGCTCTATATGAACACCGGCCCTACAGCCAGGCTCTATATGAACACCGGCCCTACAGCCAGGCTCTATATGAACACCGGCCCTACAGCCAGGCTCTATATGAACACCGGCCCTACAGCCAGGCTCTATATGAACACCGGCCCTACAGCCAGGCTCTATATGAACACCGGCCCTACAGCCAGGCTCTATATGAACACCGGCCCTACAGCCAGGCTCTATATGAACACCGGCCCTACAGCCAGACTCTATATGAACACCGGCCCTACAGCCAGGATCTATACAAACACCAGCCCTACAGCCAGGCTCTATATGAACACCGGCCCTACAGCCAGGCTCTATATGAACACCGGCCCTACAGCCAGACTCTATATGAACACCGGCCCTACAGCCAGGATCTATATGAACACCGGCCCTACAGCCAGGATCTATACAAACACCAGCCCTACAGCCAGGATCTATATGAACACCGGCCCTACAGCCAGGATCTATATGAACACCGGCCCTACAGCCAGACTCTATATGAACACCGGCCCTACAGCCAGGCTCTATATGAACACCAGCCCTACAGCCAGGATCTATATGAACACCGGCCCTACAGCCAGGATCTATACAAACACCGGCCCTACAGCCAGGATCTATACAAACACCGGCCCTACAGCCAGGATCTATATGAACACCAGCCCTACAGCCAGGATCTATACAAACACCAGCCCTACAGCCAGGCTCTATATGAACACCAGCCCTACAGCCAGACTCTATATGAACACCGGCCCTACAGCCAGGCTCTATACAAACACCGGCCCTACAGCCAGGATCTATATGAACACCAGCCCTACAGCCAGGATCGATACAAACACCAGCCCTACAGCCAGGCTCTATATGAACACCGGCCCTACAGCCAGGATCTATACAAACACCGGCCCTACAGCCAGGATCTATACAAACACCGGCCCTACAGCCAGGATCTATATGAACACCAGCCCTACAGCCAGGATCTATACAAACACCAGCCCTACAGCCAGGCTCTATATGAACACCGGCCCTACAGCCAGGATCTATACAAACACCGGCCCTACAGCCAGGATCTATACAAACACCGGCCCTACAGCCAGGATCTATATGAACACCAGCCCTACAGCCAGGATCTATATGAACACCGGCCCTACAGCCAGGCTCTATACAAACACCGGCCCTACAGCCAGGATCTATATGAACACCAGCCCTACAGCCAGGATCTATACAAACACCAGCCCTACAGCCAGGCTCTATATGAACACCGGCCCTACAGCCAGGATCTATACAAACACCAGCCCTACAGCCAGGCTCTATATGAACACCGGCCCTACAGCCAGGCTCTATATGAACACCAGCCCTACAGCCAGGCTCTATATGAACACCAGCCCTACAGCCAGGCTCTATATGAACACCGGCCCTACAGCCAGGCTCTATATGAACACCGGCCCTACAGCCAGGCTCTATATGAACACCGGCCCTACAGCCAGGCTCTATATGAACACCGGCCCTACAGCCAGGCTCTATATGAACACCGGCCCTACAGCCAGGCTCTATATGAACACCGGCCCTACAGCCAGGCTCTATATGAACACCGGCCCTACAGCCAGGCTCTATATGAACACCGGCCCTACAGCCAGACTCTATATGAACACCGGCCCTACAGCCAGGATCTATACAAACACCAGCCCTACAGCCAGGCTCTATATGAACACCGGCCCTACAGCCAGGCTCTATATGAACACCGGCCCTACAGCCAGACTCTATATGAACACCGGCCCTACAGCCAGGATCTATATGAACACCGGCCCTACAGCCAGGATCTATACAAACACCAGCCCTACAGCCAGGATCTATATGAACACCGGCCCTACAGCCAGGATCTATATGAACACCGGCCCTACAGCCAGACTCTATATGAACACCGGCCCTACAGCCAGGCTCTATATGAACACCAGCCCTACAGCCAGGATCTATATGAACACCGGCCCTACAGCCAGGATCTATACAAACACCGGCCCTACAGCCAGGATCTATACAAACACCGGCCCTACAGCCAGGATCTATATGAACACCAGCCCTACAGCCAGGATCTATACAAACACCAGCCCTACAGCCAGGCTCTATATGAACACCAGCCCTACAGCCAGACTCTATATGAACACCGGCCCTACAGCCAGGCTCTATACAAACACCGGCCCTACAGCCAGGATCTATATGAACACCAGCCCTACAGCCAGGATCTATACAAACACCAGCCCTACAGCCAGGCTCTATATGAACACCGGCCCTACAGCCAGGATCTATACAAACACCGGCCCTACAGCCAGGATCTATACAAACACCGGCCCTACAGCCAGGATCTATATGAACACCAGCCCTACAGCCAGGATCTATACAAACACCAGCCCTACAGCCAGGCTCTATATGAACACCGGCCCTACAGCCAGGATCTATGCAAACACCGGCCCTACAGCCAGGATCTATACAAACACCGGCCCTACAGCCAGGATCTATATGAACACCAGCCCTACAGCCAGGATCTATACAAACACCAGCCCTACAGCCAGGCTCTATATGAACACCAGCCCTACAGCCAGACTCTATATGAACACCGGCCCTACAGCCAGGCTCTATATGAACACCAGCCCTACAGCCAGGCTCTATATGAACACCAGCCCTACAGCCAGGCTCTATATGAACACCGGCCCTACAGCCAGGATCTATATGAACACCAGCCCTACAGCCAGGCTCTATATGAACACCGGCCCTACAGCCAGGATCTATATGAACACCGGCCCTACAGCCAGACTCTATATGAACACCGGCCCTACAGCCAGGCTCTATATGAACACCAGCCCTACAGCCAGGCTCTATATGAACACCAGCCCTACAGCCAGACTCTATATGAACACCGGCCCTACAGCCAGGATCTATATGAACACCGGCCCTACAGCCAGACTCTATATGAACACCGGCCCTACAGCCAGGCTCTATATGAACACCGGCCCTACAGCCAGGCTCTATATGAACACCGGCCCTACAGCCAGACTCTATATGAACACCGGCCCTACAGCCAGGATCTATATGAACACCGGCCCTACAGCCAGGATCTATACAAACACCGGCCCTACAGCCAGGATCTATATGAACACCAGCCCTACAGCCAGGCTCTATATGAACACCAGCTCTACAGCCAGACTCTATATGAACACCAGCCCTACAGCCAGGATCTATATGAACACCAGCACTACAGCCAGGCTCTATACGAACACCGTCCCTACAGCCAGGATCTATACGAACACCAGCCCTACAGCCAGGATCTATATGAACACCAGCACTACAGCCAGGCTCTATACGAACACCGTCCCTACAGCCAGGATCTATACGAACACCAGCCCTACAGCCAGGATCTATATGAACACCGGCCCTACAGCCAGGATCTATATGAACACCAGCCCTACAGCCAGAATCTATACGAACACCAGCCCTACAGCCAGGATCTATATGAACACCGGCCCTACAGCCAGGATCTATATGAACACCAGCCCTACAGCCAGGATCTATACAAACACCAGCCCTACAGCCAGGCTCTATACGAACACCAGCCCTACAGCCAGGATCTATATGAACACCGGCCCTACAGCCAGGATCTATACGAACACCGGCCATACAGCCAGGATCTATACGAACACCGGCCCTACAGCCAGGATCTATACGAACACCAGCCCTACAGCCAGGATCTATACGAACACCGGCCCTACAGCCAGGCTCTATACGAACACAAGCCCTACAGCCAGGATCTATATGAACACCAGCCCTACAGCCAGGATCTATACGAACACCGGCCCTACAGCCAGGCTCTATACGAACACCAACCCTACAGCCAGGATCTATATGAACACCAGCCCTACAGCCAGGCTCTATATGAACACCAGCCCTACAGCCAGGCTCTATATGAACAACAGCCCTACAGCCAGGTTCTATATGAACACCAGCCCTACAGCCAGGATCTATACGAACACCGGCCCTACAGCCAGGCTCTATACGAACACCAGCACTACAGCCAGGATCTATATGAACACCAGCCCTACAGCCAGGCTCTATATGAAGACCAGCCCTACAGCCAGGATCTATATGAACACCAGCCCTACAGCCAGGCTCTATATGAACACCAGCCCTACAGCCAGGCTCTATACGAACACCAGCCCTACAGCCAGGCTCTATATGAACACCGGCCCTACAGCCAGGATCTATACGAACACCGGCCCTACAGCCAGGATCTATACGAACACCAGCCCTACAGCCAGGCTCTATACAAACACCAGCCCTACAGCCAGGCTCTATATGAACACCAGCCCTACAGCCAGGCTCTACATGAACACCAGCCCTACAGCCAGGATCTATACGAACACCGGGCCTACAGCCAGGATCTATACGAACACCGGGCCTACAGCCAGGATCTATACGAACACCAGACCTACAGCCAGGATCTATATGAACACCGGCCCTACAGCCAGGATCTATATGAACACCGGCCCTACAGCCAGGATCTATATGAACACCAGCCCTACAGCCAGGATCTACATGAACACCGGCCCTACAGCCAGGATCTATATGAACACCAGCCTTACAGCCAGGATCTATATGAGCCCCAGCCCTACAGCCAGGATCTATATGATAACCAGCCCTACAGCCAGGCTCTATATGAACACCAGCCCTACAGCCAGGATCTATATGAGCCCCAGCCCTACATCCAGGCTCTATATGAACACCAGCCCTACAGCCAGGCTCTATATGAACACCGGCCCTACAGCCAGGCTCTATATGAACACCAGCCCTACAGCCAGGCTCTATATGAACACCAGCCCTACAGCCAGGCTCTATATGAACACCAGCCCTACAGCCAGGCTCTATATGAACACCGGCCCTACAGCCAGGCTCTATATGAACACCGGCCCTACAGCCAGGCTCTATATGAACACCGGCCCTACAGCCAGGCTCTATATGAACACCGGCCCTACAGCCAGGCTCTATATGAACACCGGCCCTACAGCCAGGCTCTATATGAACACCGGCCCTACAGCCAGGCTCTATATGAACACCGGCCCTACAGCCAGGCTCTATATGAACACCGGCCCTACAGCCAGGCTCTATATGAACACCGGCCCTACAGCCAGGCTCTATATGAACACCAGCCCTACAGCCAGGCTCTATATGAACACCGGCCCTACAGCCAGGTTCTATATGAACACCGGCCCTACAGCCAGGCTCTATATGAACACCAGCCCTACAGCCAGGCTCTATATGAACACCAGCCCTACAGCCAGGCTCTATATGAACACCGGCCCTACAGCCAGGCTCTATATGAACACCGGCCCTACAGCCAGGCTCTATATGAACACCGGCCCTACAGCCAGGCTCTATATGAACACCAGCCCTACAGCCAGGCTCTATATGAACACCGGCCCTACAGCCAGGCTCTATATGAACACCGGCCCTACAGCCAGGCTCTATATGAACACCGGCCCTACAGCCAGGCTCTATATGAACACTGGCCCTACAGCCAGACTCTATATGAACACCGGCCCTACAGCCAGGATCTATACAAACACCAGCCCTACAGCCAGGATCTATATGAACACCGGCCCTACAGCCAGGATCTATATGAACACCGGCCCTACAGCCAGGCTCTATATGAACACCAGCCCTACAGCCAGGATCTATATGAACACCGGCCCTACAGCCAGGATCTATATGAACACCGGCCCTACAGCCAGGCTCTATATGAACACCGGCCCTACAGCCAGGATCTATATGAACAACGGCCCTACAGCCAGGATCTATATGAACACCAGCCCTACAGCCAGGCCCTATACGAACACCGGCCCTACAGCCAGGATCTATATGAACACCAGCCCTACAGCCAGGCTCTATATGAACACCAGCCCTACAGCCAGGATCTATACAAACACCGGCCCGACAGCCAGGCTCTATATGAACACCGGCCCTACAGCCAGGATCTATACAAACACCGGCCCTACAGCCAGGCTCTATATGAACACAGGCCCTACAGCCAGGCTCTATATGAACACCAGCCCTACAGCCAGGCTCTATATGAACACCAGCCCTACAGCCAGGCTCTATATGAACACCAGCCCTACAGCCAGGCTCTATATGAACACCGGCCCTACAGCCAGGCTCTATATGAACACCGGCCCTACAGCCAGGCTCTATATGAACACCGGCCCTACAGCCAGGCTCTATATGAACACCGGCCCTACAGCCAGGCTCTATATGAACACCGGCCCTACAGCCAGGCTCTATATGAACACCGGCCCTACAGCCAGGCTCTATATGAACACCGGCCCTACAGCCAGGTTCTATATGAACACCGGCCCTACAGCCAGGCTCTATATGAACACCGGCCCTACAGCCAGACTCTATATGAACACCGGCCCTACAGCCAGACTCTATATGAACACCGGCCCTACAGCCAGGATCTATACAAACAACAGCCCTACAGCCAGGCTCTATACGAACACCAGCCCTACAGCCAGGCTCTATATGAACACCGGCCCTACAGCCAGGATCTATATGAACACCAGCCCTACAGCCAGGATCTATACAAACACCGGCCCTACAGCCAGGCTCTATATGAACACCAGCCCTACAGCCAGGCTCTATATGAACACCGGTCCTACAGCCAGGCTCTATATGAACACCGGCCCTACAGCCAGGCTCTATGGCTTGGCACCATTACGAACACCGGCTCTACAGCCAATCACGATGACTAATCCTGTTGGAACCATTCACACCCCTCCACAGGGACCCGTAACACCCAACTATCGCCACCCAAGGATGGGCTGACCTGTGGTAGCATCCAAATACCCCTGCTGCTCGGGGGGGGGGGGGTCGTTCTGGCTCGTACCAACACTGATGTCGGGGGAAATAGAGAATTGACATACTGATAACTAAAAAGATAGCTGTTATATATAACTGCTGGTAGAATCTTAACTTGAGATGCGTGCATTCATAGAATAAGTTGAATCAGGGTTTCTAATGCAGGGCTAGAACCACAATGTGTAACGTTGACGGGCCAGGGTTAAGAAACAGTGGCCGACAATGCTGACCTAGCGACTAATTGGTCAGCACCCACAACAATGGCAGGCATGTCCCAGGAATGACCTCTGAACATGATGATGGGATAATGATGGTGATAAATAAACAATAGTCGACAGACAGACAGTGGATGGCAGTACGATGGATGACAGACAGACAGTGAATGGCAGTACCATGGATGACAGACAGACAGTGGATGGCAGTACCATGGATGACAGAAAGACAGTGGATGGCAGAACCATGGATGACAGACAGACAGTGGATGGCAGTACCATGGATGACAGACAGACAGTTGATGGCAGTACCATGGATGACAGACAGACAGTTGATGGCAGTACCATGGATGACAGACAGACAGTTGATGGCAGTACCATGGATGACAGACAGTGGATGGCAGTACCATGGATGACAGACAGGGGATGGCAGTACCAAGGATGACAGACAGTGGATGGCAGTACCAAGGATGGCAGACAGTGGATGGCAGTACCATGGATGACAGACAGACAGTTGATGGCAGTACCATGGATGACAGACAGACAGTTGATGGCAGTACCATGGATGACAGACAGACAGTGGATGGCAGTACCATGGATGACAGAAAGACAGTGGATGGCAGTACCATGGATGACAGAAAGACATTGGATGGCAGTACCATGGATGACAGACAGACAGTGGATGGCAGTACCATGGATGACAGACAGACAGTTGATGGCAGTACCATGGATGACAGACAGTGGATGGCAGTACCATGGATGACAGACAGTGGATGGCAGTACCAAGGATGACAGACAGTGGATGGCAGTACCAAGGATGGCAGACAGTGGATGGCAGTACCATGGATGACATAAAGACAGTGGATGGCAGTACCATGGATGACAGACAGACAGTGGATGGCAGTACCATGGATGACAGAAAGACAGTGGATGGCAGTACCATGGATGACAGAAAGACATTGGATGGCAGTACCATGGATGACAAAAAGACAGTGGATGGCAGTACCATGGATGACAGACAGAGAGTGGATGGCAGCACCATGGATGACAGACAGACAGACAGTGGATGGCAGCACCATGGATGACAGACAGACAGACAGACAGTAGATGGCGGTACCATGGATGACAGACAGTGGATGGCAGTACCATGGATGACAGACAGTTTATGGCAGTACCGTGGATGACAGACAGACAGTTTATGGCAGTACCGTGGATGACAGACAGACAGACAGTGGATGGCAGTAACATGGATGACAGACAGACAGTGGATTGCAGTACCATGGATGACAGACAGACAGTGGATGGCAGTACCATGGATGACAGACAGACAGACAGTGGATTGCAGTACCATGGATGACAGACAGACAGTGGATTGCAGTACCATGGATGACAGACAGTGGATGGCAGTACCATGGATGGATGACAGACAGACAGACAGTGGGTGGCAGTACCATGGATGACAGCCAGTCGATGGCAGTACAATGGATGACAGACAGTTTATGGCAGTACCGTGGATGACAGACAGAAAGACAGTGGAAGGCAGTACCATGGATGACAGACAGACAGTGGATGGCAGTACCATGGATGACAGAAAGACAGTGGATGGCAGTACCATGGATGACAGACAGAGAGTGGATGGCAGTACCATGGATGACCGACAGTGGATGGCAGTGCCATGGATGACAGACAGACAGTTGATGGCAGTACCATGGATGACAGACAGTGGATGGCAGTACCATGGATGACAGACAGTGGATGGCAGTACCAAGGATGACAGACAGTGGATGGCAGTACCATGGATGACAGACAGTGGATGGCAGTACCATGGATGACAGAAAGACAGTGGATGGCAGTACCATGGATGACAGAAAGACAGTGGATGGCAGTACCATGGATGACAGACAGAGAGTGGATGGCAGTACCATGGATGACCGACAGTGGATGGCAGTGCCATGGATGACAGACAGACAGTTGATGGCAGTACCATGGATGACAGACAGTGGATGGCAGTACCATGGATGACAGACAGTGGATGGCAGTACTAAGGATGACAGACAGTGGATGGCAGTACCATGGATGACAGACAGTGGATGGCAGTACCATGGATGACAGAAAGACAGTGGATGGCAGTACCATGAATGACAGAAAGACAGTGGATGGCAGTACCATGGATGACAGACAGACCGTGGATGGCAGTATCATGGATGACAGACAGACAGTTGATGGCAGTACCATGGATGACAGAAAGACAGTGGATGGCAGTACCATGGATGACAGAAAGACATTGGATGGCAGTACCATGGATGACAAAAAGACAGTGGATGGCAGTACCATGGATGACAGACAGACAGTGGATGGCAGTACCATGGATGACAGACAGACAGTGGATGGCAGTACCATGGATGACAGAAAGACATTGGATGGCAGTACCATGGATGACAAAAAGACAGTGGATGGCAGTACCATGGATGACAGACAGACAGTGGATGGCAGTACCATGGATGACAGACAGACAGACAGTGGATGGCAGCACCATGGATGACAGACAGACAGACAGTAGATGGCAGTACCATGGATGACAGACAGACAGTGGATGGCAGTACCATGGATGACAGACAGGCAGATGGCAGCACCATGGATGACAGACAGACAGTTGATGGCAGTACCATGGATGACAGACAGACAGTGGATGGCAGTACCATGGATGACAGAAAGACATTGGATGGCAGTACCATGGATGACAAAAAGACAGTGGATGGCAGTACCATGGATGACAGACAGACAGTGGATGGCAGTACCATGGATGACAGACAGACAGACAGTGGATGGCAGTACCATGGATGACAGACAGACAGTTGATGGCAGTACCATGGATGACAGACAGACAGTGGATTGCAGTACCATGGATGACAGACAGACAGTGGATGGCAGTACCATGGATGACAGACAGACAGACAGACAGACAGACAGACAGACAGACAGACAGACAGACAGACAGACAGACAGAGAGACAGACAGTGGATTGCAGTACCATGGATGACAGACAGACAGTGGATGGCAGTACCATGGATGACAGACAGACAGTGGATGGCAGTGCCATGGATGACAGACAGGCAGATGGCAGCACCATGGATGACAGAAAGACAGTGGATGGCAGTACCATGGATGACAGACAGACAGTTGATGGCAGTACCATGGATGACAGACAGACAGTGGATTGCAGTACCATGGATGACAGACAGACAGTGGATGGCAGTACCATGGATGACAGACAGTGAATGGCAGTACCATGGATGACAGACAGACAGACAGTAGATTGCAGTACCATGGATGACAAACAGACAGTGGATGGCAGTACCATGGATGACAGACAGTGGATGGCAGTACCATGGATGACAGACAGACAGACAGTGTGTGGCAGTACCATGGATGACAGCCAGGTGATGGCAGTACCATGGATGACAGCCAGTCGATGGCAGTACCATGGATGACAGACAGACAGTGGATGGCAGTACCATGGATGACAGCCAGTCGATGGCATTACCATGGATGACAGACAGACAGTCGATGGCAGTACCATGGATGACAGACAGACAGTGGGTGACAGTACCATGGATGACAGACAGTGGATGGCAGTACCATGGATGACAGACAGACAGTGGAAGGCAGTACCATGGATGACAGACAGACAGTTGATGGCAGTACCATGGATGACAGCCAGTGGATGGCAGTACCATGGATGACAGACAGACAGTGGATGGCAGTACCATAGAAGTTAGCGGATGACAGTACAATGGATGTGAGTACTGTGCATGACAGGTTATTGGCAGTACCATGGATGACAGACAGCATCACTGTAATTATATAAAGAAGTGTGAAAATATAAGCTTCAAAACTCTCTGGAACCCAAACAAAGATTGTGCCACAAGTTTCAAGCAAAGGTGGGAGTCCTCTTTCAATAGAGGGACTGAGATGTGATTTGACGAGTTGGCGCAGAACAAGAGGCACTGGTTGAGTGGTACACAGTTGTGAGGAGTTCGCTCTGACCTCTCTCTTCACAAGTCCTTGTAGCCTCACAAGAGCCTCCTCTAGATATGGAGCCCATCTGTGACCACCTGTCAATCACTCCTGACCCATCAGAGGAAGGACAGCCCAGCAGCAGCTCCAACCCTCTCAGGGATACTGGCCCGACCCATCGTCCCTCTGCACAGATCAGATTCTCCATTACATCCCCTTTTTTAAGCATAGTGATCTTGAAACAGGGCATCTGAGTTCGCAGGCCATACCGGATAGGATATAGCGAGGAAAGCTTGAGGAGAAGGTTTTGCTGAAACAACAGTGGGACAGATTTGAACCCATGCTGCAGTGATATGTGTTTCACAGAGGCAACAGCTTAGACCTCTAGACCACCCTAGAACACCCTAGAACACTCTAGACCACCCTAGAACACCCTAGAACACTCTAGAACACCCTAGAACACACTAGAACAACCTAGAACACTCTAGACCACCCTAGAACACACTAGAACAACCTAGAACACTCTAGACCACCCTAGAACACCCTAGAACACTCTAGACCACCCTAGAACACACTAGAACAACCTAGAACACTCTAGACCACCCTAGAACACTCTAGAACACTCTAGACCACCCTAGACCACTCTAGACCACCCTAGAACACCCTAGACCACCCTAGAACACCATTGACCACAGGCCATAATTTATTCTAAGTGATGACATTACACTATTTATAACATGGACATTTGGGGATATTACTCTGCCCACGATGGAACCAATTTTGCAACAAAACAAAAAACACAGCTAATTCCATACATGACATGATGTACATAATATTTTGTAACTTTGATGTGTTTTCTTCCATCCTCAAGCACAGCAGGTTGATGGAATCATACCATAATCCAGACCGGTCTCATACACTAGCCACTCCAATGTAAATCTGTTACAGTCAAATTAGTGTTATATAATTTACGTTTAGTATTGTAACTTAAGAAAGAAGGTTACTTAAGTTTAAAACAAAAGGATAGTGGTTGGTCGGAGAGTATAACGAGAACATCTAACATCTCAAAGGTTGCTAGCTCCAACCTCATCATTTTAGCTAATTAGCAACTTGGCAACTACTTAGCATGTTAGCTAACCATTCCCCTAACCCGTTAACCAACCTCCTGTTCCTAACCTTAACCCTTTAACCAACTCCTAACCTTAACCCCTAACCTTAACTCCAAGCCTAGCGAACTTAAACCTCATAGCTAACGTTAGTGTTAGCCATCTAGCCGCTTAGCAAACATTAGCCGCGAGAAATTGGAATTCATATTTGGACATCCACAAAATAATATGTAACATATCATACGAAATGGAGTGTCTCGGGATTTACGTCTAGAATAATACGAAATGCTCTGAGACCCACGTGGCATAATCCCGCTTCAGACACATACAGTACACTGGATGCGTTCGGCGTAAAGCCGAGACTCCTTGTTCGTGAGAATTAGGTTGGAACGTTGGACACTGACAGAGACAGAGGTTGTTCTATAAGAGGTCAGCTGACTGACTAGAGTCCAGTGGCAATACTATAATCTAATACCTTTGGTGTTATTTTTTACTTTCGAGCAGAAGAGGCCAAACAAACAACATGTTTCCAATATAACCACTTTATTCCACAGTACGCTGACACATCTCATGTACGAGTCCAGGGAAATACAGCCATTCACAAAACACTGCCTTTTATCTTAGTGCAAGGACTACTCTCAAGCTATGATTTTTAAATGCTTTTTTAAAATCAAATTTCAGGCAGTTTACATATTTATAGGCCCTAAAAAATGGTCAAAGACCCCAGCCATAGACTGTTCTCTCTACTATTTGCCTAGAAACACATAGATGGTGTTCAAGTTAATAAGTTCTTACACCTGCTCTGAATCTCTGTGAGAGAGAGAGAGAGAGAGAGAGATAGAGACAGAAAGAGAGAGATAGAGAGAGAGAGAGAGAGAGACAGAGATAGAGAGAGAGAGAGAGAGAGAGATAGAGAGAGAGAGAGAGAGAGAGAGAGAGAGAGAGAGAGAGAGAGAGAGAGAGAGGGAATCTATATACATTTGCATTGGCACCGAGCGGCTCATGGTCTGTTATTGCCCTCTGCTGGACAATAAAGGAACTGGTAGTGCTTCACTACATTAGGCTTCAAGTCTGTCGAGTTCCTCTAACAGGGAAATGTATTCATAGATGAGCTTATTAAGGGATGGTTTAACAAGGTGGTGCTACTGGATATGACCCAAAACAGCCTAAATCAGCCTACATATTCACTTTGCAACATACTTGCATCACTGCCTGGTACGGCAATTGCTCGGCCTCCGACCGCAAGGCACTTCAGAGGGTTGTGCGTACGACCCAGTACATCACTGGGGCCAAGCTGCCTGTCATCCAGGACCTCTACGGTGTCAGAGGAAGGCCCTAAAAATAGTCAAAGATACCTAATACTTTTTTGCACTATTGGTTAGAACCTGTAAGGAAGCATTTCACCCTAAGTTCTACATCTGTTGTATTCAGCATTTCACCCTAAGTTCTACATCTGTTGTATTCAGCATTTCACCCTATGTTCTACATCTGTTGTATTCAGCATTTCACCCTAAGTTCTACATCCGTTGTATTCAGCATTTCACCCTAAGTTCTACATCTGTTGTATTCAGCATTTCACCCTAAGTTCTACATCCGTTGTATTCAGCATTTCACCCTAAGTTCTACATCTGTTGTATTCAGCATTTCACCCTAAGTTCTACATCTGTTGTATTCAGCATTTCACCCTAAGTTCTACATCTGTTGTATTCAGCATTTCACCCTAAGTTCTACATCTGTTGTATTCAGCATTTCACCCTATGTTCTACATCTGTTGTATTTAGCATTTCACCCTAAGTTCTACATCTGTTGTATTCAGCATTTCACCCTATGTTCTACATCTGTTGTATTCAGCATTTCACCCTAAGTTCTACATCTGTTGTATTCAGCATTTCACCCTAAGTTCTACACCCGTTGTATTCGGCGTTTCACCCTAAGTTCTACACCTGTAGAGACAGAAACATGTAGATCAGTATGAGACAGAGAGACATGTAGATCAGTCTGAGAGAGACAGAGAGACATGTAGATCAGTCTGAGACAGACAGAGAGACATGTAGATCAGTATGAGAGAGACAGAGATACATGTAGATCAGTCTGAGAGAGACAGAGAGACATGTAGATCAGTATGAGAGAGACAGAGAGACATGTAGATCAGTATGAGAGAGACAGAGAGACATGTAGATCAGTATGAGAGAGACAGAGAGACATGTAGATCAGTCTGAGAGAGACAGAGAGACATGTAGATCAGTATGAGAGAGACAGAGAGACATGTAGATCAGTATGAGAGAGACAGAGAGACATGTAGATCAGTCTGAGAGAGACAGAGAGACATGTAGATCAGTATGAGAGAGACAGAGAGACATGTAGATCAGTCTGAGAGAGACAGAGAGACATGTAGATCAGTATGAGAGAGACGGAGAGACATGTAGATCAGTATGAGAGAGACAGAGAGACATGTAGATCAGTCTGAGAGAGACTGAGAGACAAATAGTAGGTAATAGTTGATTGAGTCCTTCGGTATGTGAGACACCATGAACGATATTTTAATGGGAAAATGTTCAGTTCAGACGATAAGAAAGCGAACGCTCCGCTGAGGGGCGGGGGAAATGTGGACAGAGCTTCAGACACAGCGACTAATCATCTATGAGATCAAAATGATCGTTTTAACTGTGATGTGAGAATAGACATTGTTTGTTTACAAAACAATGAATTGAAGAAGGCTTTAATAAATTGCTACCTTTTAAAAGCTGTCCCAGCTACAGGCTGTTGGTTGCCTCCCAAAGCCCCCTGGGAAGATGATGGTGTCATGGTTGTAGATGTAGACGGTCAGTTTGGCCAGATCAGAGACGTTGCCCCAAGCGATGGTCAGTTTGGCCAGATCAGCGACGTTGCCCCTAGCGATGGTCAGTTTGGCCAGATCAGAGACGTTGCCCCAAGCGATGGTTAGTTTGGCCAGATCAGAGACGTTGCCCCGAGCAATGGTCAGTTTGGCCTGATCAGAGACGTTGCTCCTAGCGATGGTCAGTTTGGTCAGATCAGAGATGTTGTCCCTAGCGATGGTCAGTTTGGCCAGATCAGAGACGTTGCCCCAAGCGATGGTCAATTTGGCCAGATCAGAGACGTTGCCCCTAGCGATGGTCAGTTTGGCCAGATCAGAGACGTTGCCTCAAGCGATGGTCAATTTGGCCAGATCAGAGACGTTGCCCCTAGCGACGGTTAGATTGGCCAGATCAGAGACGTTGCCCCTAGCGATGGTCAGTTTGGTCAGATCAGAGACGTTGCCCCAAGCGATGGTCAGTTTGGCCAGATCAGAGACGTTGCCCCTAGCGACGGTCAGTTTGGTCAGATCAGAGACGTTGCCCCTAGCGATGGTCAGTTTGGCCAGATCAGTGACGTTGCCCCTAGCGACGGTCAGTTTGGTCAGATCAGAGACGTTGCCCCTAGCGATGGTCAGTTTGGCCAGATCAGAGACGTTGCCCCTAGCGACGGTCAGTTTGGTCAGATCAGAGACGTTGCCCCAAGCGATGATCAGTTTGGCCAGATCAGAGACGTTGCCCCTAGCGATGGTCAGTTTGGTCAGATCAGAGACGTTGCCCCTAGCGACGGTCAGTTTGGTCAGATCAGAGACGTTGCCCCTAGCGATGGTCAGTTTGGTCAGATCAGAGACGTTGCCCCTAGCGATGGTCAGTTTGGCCAGATCAGAGACATTGCCCCTAGCGATGGTCAGTTTGGCCAGATCAGAGACGTTGCCCCTAGCGATGGTCAGTTTGGCCAGATCAGCTACGTTGCCCCTAGCGATGGTCAGTTTGGCCAGATCAGAGACGTTGCCCCTAGCGATGGTCAGTTTGGCCAGATCAGAGACGTTGCCCCATAGCGATGGTCAGTTTGGCCAGATCAGAGACGTTGCCCCTAGCGATGGTCAGTTTTGCCAGATCAGAGACGTTGCCCCTAGCGATGGTCAGTTTGGCCAGATCAGAGACTCGTTCTCCACTGGCGCTCTCTTCCCGGGGCGATGACATACGAACATCTGGAACACATCAGTGGTGTACATCTACACCTCTACCTTGTGGCTTGTAGAGGTCATGAAAGGAAACTTTCTTGAATCAAAAACTGATTTCTGCCCGACATAGAATTCAATGAAATTCAACGTCAGGTTTCTAGGCAACTGCTTGTAGACAAATGCACTCGACACTGGAAAGTGAACAACAAATGTGGCAGCTCATGTCGCAGGTTTCAGTAGTCGTGCAGGGATAACTAGCTATGCCAAACATGAAATTATTTTAGCTAGCTATCATGCAATGAAAATACAACAAGATGTTTTGCGTCTGTAAAATGTTATTAGTAACCTGACGGTGAATCGTTTATTTTCTGTCACATGAATTTAGATTTCACCTGGAAAATCTTTCAACTAGTTTGATAATTACCGTAGGGTTTGAAAAGTGCTTGTATTAGCTCTCATATCTGGTCCCCTCGACATAAACCAAATAAAAAATGAACAGCATATAGCCGTAATTACGGTATATTCTTATTTGATAATTGTCCGTCTATCAATGATTTCACAAGGCTACAACACCCCCATGTGGCCCAGTGATGACAACGCATACAATAATTGACCTTCTGCAAAATGTACACAGACTCGCCATGTCAATAGACCCCCCCCCCCAAAAAAAAAAATCAGACATAAAAAGTGATGGATCATTTGACACTTATATAATTATACTAATATCTTGAATCTTTATGCCAATCTTTCATATGAATCAATCTCAACAAGGGTATTTGAAAATAGAGATGGAAACAGAAATAGAAACCAGTCAAATTAGACAAGTTCTGTTGGGTGTTGTCACTTATCTTTATTATAGAACAACACTATAGAACATTATTCAGAAGAATTCTATGCCCTCGATAACCTTCCATGACAACCTTTTGGGACCATAAGCACAATGACACTGGCTCATAGGGGGAAAACCGCAGCACATTAAGAGGGACAATAGACAACGCAATGTGTGTTGGAGGTAAGAGACAGTCGATATATATCAGTTTAAAGGAAGAGGAGAATGACATCATAATGACTATAGTGACGTGGTGGACGAACCACTTGGTTGTTGTTGTTGTTGTTGCTGCTTCTGCTGCTGCTGTTTTTATTGTTGTTGTTGTTGTTGTTGCTGCTGCTTCTGCTGCTGCTGTTTTTATTGTTGTTGTTGTTGTTGTTGTTGTTGTTGTTGTTGTTGTTGCTGCTTCTGCTGCTGCTGTTTTTATTGTTGTTGTTGTTGTTGTACATAACTTGATTCTCTCTACTCTCTCAGCCTCTAGTGGTCACAGCCAAACAGCTCCAGGGCTGTCTTGTGCTCCTCGGGAATAGCCTTGGCCATCAGCATGACCTTGACGCTCTGAAAGTGGAAGTAGTGGTTTCCCTTGAACAACTTCACGCCCTCTGGGCCACACATGGCAGCGTCCACCTTGTTGAAGAGGGTCAAGGAGCCTTCTTTAACTGGAACAGGTGGGGAGGCCTTCAGGTCAACATCGTAGACTGTCTGACCTGGGATGGGGGGGAGAAGCTCAATCAATGCATCCGTCTCTCATTTATGCCCATCTCTGAGTGACACACGTTTTCGGGGACTACCTGTCAGTGGGACTATGTCCCCATCTATTGGCCTTCGTTTGTATTGCACCGTGAGTATGTCCATGTTGATTTGTTGCGTTTGAACTTGGCTGAAGAGATTGCCCATGTAGTTGGTAATGTAGGTGAATATCGGTCACACGTTTACCTTTAATGACGTGAGCGATGTGGTGGTCCTGACACACGAAGGCCGCGTCGATAGGGCCCTCCACTCCCAGCACCTCCTTCAAGGGTTTGGGGTACCCGTCCAGGTGGGTGTGGGGCTCCCCAACTTTGTAAACGTACACCATGTCATCCTGCACACAATGAGAGAAGTGTCGGTTTATGATTTGATTGATCTAGTGATTTTATTTGACAGCTTAAAGGAAATGATGTATTGACTTAATTGTATTATCTCTTGACTAGTTTTAAAATGTGTACATGTATGTATTTTTGTAAAGTGTTTGGTGCAATACATTACATAGATACAGACATGAACACGGTTCTATAATTAACCATCAAACCCACAGCTAATGTACTGGGGCTTGATTGAACCAGTTACGTCTCATTCATAAAACCTGGCGATGCTGAATGTCAAAATGTATGTCAATAAATCGCTGGGGTTAGAGCGGGAGCTCATCCAGGGTCTTGTTACGAGTCCAGCTAACAAATCCCTTCTCCTGACCTCTTCCTGACCTCTTCCTGACCTCTTCCTGACCTCTTCCTGATCTCTTTATGTCTGCCTTCTTCTGTCCAAGGTGTGCGTGTGTGCGTGCGTACGTGCATGCGTGGGTGTCTGTAGCAAACGACAGTAGCTTACCTTGACCATGTAGAGGTGGTTTTCATAGGAGAAGGTGGCATCCACCTCGCTGTGCAGCTCCTTGAAGTCGCTCTCGATGGTGTCGGCTGCCCACGTGTCGTTGCCAGCATCTTGCTCCAGGAAGTGGTGGCCTAAAGGTCAAGGGTCGGGAGGAGAGGTTAGTAGGAGAGAAATAAGAGGAACATATTATTAGTTTAAAAAATATTTTTTTAAACACAACAGCAATCTCAAAATGCACGATGAAATGAGATAATTTCAACCGGAATTAGACTTAGACAATCGATCCCTTCAAGATGTCGTATCGATCCCTCCAGGATGTTTATCGATCCTTCCAGGATGTCGTATCGATCCCTTCAGGATGTCTATCGATCCCTTCAGGATGTCGTATCGATCCCTCCAGGATGTCGTATCGATCCCTCCAGGATGTCGTATCGATCCCTCCAGGATGTCGTATCGATCCCTTCAGGATGTCTATCGATCCCTTCAGGATGTCTATCGATCCCTCCAGGATGTCTATCGATCCCTCCAGGATGTCTATCGATCCCTCCAGGATGTCGTATCGATCCCTCCAGGATGTCTATCGATCCCTCCAGGATGTCTATCGATCCCTCCAGGATGTCTATCGATCCCTCCAGGATGTCTATCGATCCCTCCAGGATGTCTATCGATCCCTCCAGGATGTCTATCGATCCCTCCAGGATGTTTATCGATCCCTCCAGGATGTCTATCGATCCCTTCAGGATGTCTATCGATCCCTTCAGGATGTCTATCGATCCCTCCAGGATGTCGTATCGATCCCTCCAGGATGTCTATCGATCCCTTCAGGATGTCTATCGATCCCTTCAGGATGTCGTATCGATCCCTTCAGGATGTCGTATCGATCCCTTCAGGATGTCGTATCGATCCCTTCAGGATGTCGTATCGATCCCTTCAGGATGTCGTATCGATCCCTTCAGGATGTCGTATCGATCCCTCCAGGATGTCTATCGATCCCTTCAGGATGTCGTATCGATCCCTTCAGGATGTCGTATCGATCCCTTCAGGATGTCGTAGCGATCCCTCCAGGATGTCGTATCGATCCCTCCAGGATGTCTATCGATCCCTTCAGGATGTCTATCTATCCCTCCAGGATGTCTATCGATCCCTCCAGGATGTCTATCGATCCCTTCAGGATGTCGTAGCGATCCCTCCAGGATGTCGTATCGATCCCTCCAGGATGTCTATCGATCCCTTCAGGATGTCTATCGATCCCTTTAGGATGTCGTATCGATCCCTTCAGGATGTCTATCGATCCCTTCAGGATGTCGTATCGATCCCTTCAGGATGTCGTATCGATCCCTCCAGGATGTTTATCGATCCCTTCAGGATGTCTATCGATCCCTTCAGGATGTCGTATCGATCCCTCCAGGATGTCTATCGATCCCTTCAGGATGTCTATCGATCCCTCCAGGATGTCGTATCGATCCCTCCAGGATGTCGTATCGATCCCTCCAGGATGTCTATCGATCCCTTCAGGATGTCGTATCGATCCCTTCAGGATGTCGTATCGATCCCTCCAGGATGTCGTATCGATCCCTCCAGGATGTCTATCGATCCCTCCAGGATGTTTATCGATCCCTCCAGGATGTCTATCGATCCCTTCAGGATGTCTATCGATCCCTTCAGGATGTCTATCGATCCCTTCAGGATGTCGTATCGATCCCTCCAGGATGTCGTATCGATCCCTCCAGGATGTCTATCGATCCCTTCAGGATGTCTATCGATCCCTTCAGGATGTCTATTGATCCCTCCAGGATGTCGTATCGATCCCTTCAGGATGTCTATCGATCCCTTCAGGATGTCTATCGATCCCTTCAGGATGTCGTATCGATCCCTCCAGGATGTCTATCGATCCCTCCAGGATGTCGTATCGATCCCTCCAGGATGTCGTATCGATCCCTTCAGGATGTCTATCGATCCCTTCAGGATGTCGTATCGATCCCTCCAGGATGTCTATCGATCCCTCCAGGATGTCGTATCGATCCCTTCAGGATGTCTATCGATCCCTTCAGGATGTCTATCGATCCCTCCAGGATGTCGTATCGATCCCTTCAGGATGTCAGGATGTCTATCGATCCCTTCAGGATGTCGATCGATCCCTTCAGGATGTCTATCGATCCCTTCAGGATGTCGTATCGATCCCTTCAGGATGTCTATCGATCCCTTCAGGATGTCGATCGATCCCTTCAGGATGTCTATCGATCCCTCCAGGATGTCGTATCGATCCCTCCAGGATGTCGATCCCTTCAGGATCGATCCCTTCAGGATGGATCCCTTCAGGATGTCGTATCGATCCCTTCAGGATGTCTATCGATCCCTCCAGGATGTCGTATCGATCCCTTCTTCAGGATGTCGATCCCTCCAGGATCCCTTCAGGATGTCTATCGATCCCTTCAGGATGTCGTATCGATCCCTTCAGGATGTCGATCGATCCCTTCAGGATGGATCGATCCCTCCAGGATGTCTATCGATCCCTCCAGGATGATCGATCCCTTCAGGATGTCGTATCGATCCCTTCAGGATGTCGTAGCGATCCCTCCAGGATGTCGTATCGATCCCTCCAGGATGTCTATCGATCCCTTCAGGATGTCTATCTATCCCTCCAGGATGTCTATCGATCCCTCCAGGATGTCTATCGATCCCTTCAGGATGTCGTAGCGATCCCTCCAGGATGTCGTATCGATCCCTCCAGGATGTCTATCGATCCCTTCAGGATGTCTATCGATCCCTTTAGGATGTCGTATCGATCCCTTCAGGATGTCTATCGATCCCTTCAGGATGTCGTATCGATCCCTTCAGGATGTCGTATCGATCCCTCCAGGATGTTTATCGATCCCTTCAGGATGTCTATCGATCCCTTCAGGATGTCGTATCGATCCCTCCAGGATGTCTATCGATCCCTTCAGGATGTCTATCGATCCCTCCAGGATGTCGTATCGATCCCTCCAGGATGTCGTATCGATCCCTCCAGGATGTCTATCGATCCCTTCAGGATGTCGTATCGATCCCTTCAGGATGTCGTATCGATCCCTCCAGGATGTCGTATCGATCCCTCCAGGATGTCTATCGATCCCTCCAGGATGTTTATCGATCCCTCCAGGATGTCTATCGATCCCTTCAGGATGTCTATCGATCCCTTCAGGATGTCTATCGATCCCTTCAGGATGTCTATCGATCCCTTCAGGATGTCTATCAATCCCTTCAGGATGTCTATCGATCCCTTCAGGATGTCTATCGATCCCTTCAGGATGTCGTATCGATCCCTTCAGGATGTCTATTGATCCCTCCAGGATGTCGTATCGATCCCTTCAGGATGTCTATCGATCCCTTCAGGATGTCTATCGATCCCTTCAGGATGTCGTATCGATCCCTCCAGGATGTCTATCGATCCCTCCAGGATGTCGTATCGATCCCTCCAGGATGTCGTATCGATCCCTTCAGGATGTCTATCGATCCCTTCAGGATGTCGTATCGATCCCTCCAGGATGTCTATCGATCCCTCCAGGATGTCGTATCGATCCCTTCAGGATGTCTATCGATCCCTTCAGGATGTCTATCGATCCCTCCAGGATGTCGTATCGATCCCTTCAGGATGTCGTATCGATCCCTTCAGGATGTCGTATCGATCCCTTCAGGATGTCTATCGATCCCTTCAGGATGTCGTATCGATCCCTTCAGGATGTCGTATCGATCCCTTCAGGATGTCGTATCGATCCCTCCAGGATGTCTATCGATCCCTTCAGGATGTCGTATCGATCCCTTCAGGATGTCTATCGATCCCTCCAGGATGTCGTATCGATCCCTCCAGGATGTCTATCGATCCCTTCAGGATGTCGTATCGATCCCTTCAGGATGTCGTATCGATCCCTTCAGGATGTCGTATCGATCCCTTCAGGATGTCTATCGATCCCTCCAGGATGTCGTATCGATCCCTTCAGGATGTCGTATCGATCCCTTCAGGATGTCTATCGATCCCTCCAGGATGTCGTATCGATCCCTTCAGGATGTCTATCGATCCCTTCAGGATGTCGTATCGATCCCTCCAGGATGTCGTATCGATCCCTCCAGGATGTCGTATCGATCCCTCCAGGATGTCTATCGATCCCTTCAGGATGTCGTATCGATCCCTTCAGGATGTCTATCGATCCCTCCAGGATGTCTATCGATCCCTTCAGGATGTCTATCGATCCCTTCAGGATGTCGTATCGATCCCTTCAGGATGTCGTATCGATCCCTTCAGGATGTCGTATCGATCCCTTCAGGATGTCTATCGATCCCTTCAGGATGTCTATCGATCCCTTCAGGATATCGTATCGATTTGTTTGTGATAGTTGCTTTGTTTTGCTACAGCGATTCTGACATTTTGTATAGAAATCTGTGAAGATTGATTGGATCATTTTATCAGTAAAAGTTTGATGATTGTTTTGTAGTGCGGTGATGTCACTGTTTTATGTGGTAATATTGCAGTATTTAGACTGTTTTATGTTGTAATATTGCAATAATTTGACTGTTTTATGTGGTAATATTGCAGTAATTTGACTGTTTTATGTGGTAATATTGCAGTAATTTGACTGTTTTACGTGGTAATATTGCAGTAATTTGCCTGTTTTACGTGGTAATATTGTAGTAATTTGCCTGTTTTACGTGGTAATATTGCAGTAATTTGACTGTTTTATGTGGTAATATTGCAGTAATTTGACTGTTTTATGTGGTAATATTGCAGTAATTTGACTGTTTTATGTGGTAATATTGCAGTAATTTGACTGTTTTACGTGGTAATATTGCAGTAATTTGCCTATTTTATGTGGTAATATTGCAGTAATTTGCCTATTTTACGTGGTAATATTGCAGTAATTTGACTGTTTTATGTGGTAATATTGCAGTAATTTGCCTATTTTATGTGGTAATATTGCAGTAATTTGACTGTTTTATGTGGTAATATTGCAGTAATTTGCCTATTTTACGTGGTAATATTGCAATAATTTGACTGTTTTATGTGGTAATATTGCAGTAATTTGACTGTTTTATGTGGTAATATTGCAGTAATTTGACTGTTTTACGTGGTAATATTGCAGTAATTTGCCTATTTTATGTGGTAATATTGCAGTAATTTGCCTATTTTACGTGGTAATATTGCAGTAATTTGACTGTTTTATGTGGTAATATTGCAGTAATTTGCCTATTTTATGTGGTAATATTGCAGTAATTTGACTGTTTTATGTGGTAATATTGCAGTAATTTGCCTATTTTACGTGGTAATATTGCAATAATTTGACTGTTTTATGTGGTAATATTGCAGTAATTTGACTGTTTTATGTGGTAATATTGCAGTAATTTGACTGTTTTACGTGGTAATATTGCAGTAATTTGCCTGTTTTACGTGGTAATATTGTAGTAATTTGCCTGTTTTACGTGGTAATATTGCAGTAATTTGACTGTTTTATGTGGTAATATTGCAGTAATTTGACTGTTTTATGTGGTAATATTGCAGTAATTTGACTGTTTTATGTGGTAATATTGCAGTAATTTGACTGTTTTACGTGGTAATATTGCAGTAATTTGCCTATTTTATGTGGTAATATTGCAGTAATTTGCCTATTTTACGTGGTAATATTGCAGTAATTTGACTGTTTTATGTGGTAATATTGCAGTAATTTGCCTATTTTATGTGGTAATATTGCAGTAATTTGACTGTTTTATGTGGTAATATTGCAGTAATTTGCCTATTTTACGTGGTAATATTGCAGGAATTTGACTGTTTTATGTGGTAATATTGCAGTAATTTGACTGTTTTATGTGGTAATATTGCAGTAATTTGACTGTTTTACGTGGTAATATTGCAGTAATTTGCCTGTTTTACGTGGTAATATTGTAGTAATTTGCCTGTTTTACGTGGTAATATTGCAGTAATTTGACTGTTTTATGTGGTAATATTGCAGTAATTTGCCTGTTTTACGTGGTAATATTGCAGTAATTTGACTGTTTTACGTGGTAATATTGTAGTATTTTGACTGTTTTACGTGGTAATATTGCAGTAATTTGCCTATTTTATGTGGTAATATTGCAGTAATTTGCCTATTTTACGTGGTAATTTTGCAGTAATTTGACTGTTTTATGTGGTAATATTGCAGTAATTTGCCTATTTTATGTGGTAATATTGCAGTAATTTGACTGTTTTATGTGGTAATATTGCAGTAATTTGCCTATTTTACGTGGTAATATTGCAGTAATTTGACTGTTTTATGTGGTAATATTGCAGTAATTTGACTGTTTTATGTGGTAATATTGCAGTAATTTGACTGTTTTACGTGGTAATATTGCAGTAATTTGACTGTTTTACGTGGTAATATTGTAGTATTTGACTGTTTTACGTGGTAATATTGCAGTAATTTGCCTATTTTATGTGGTAATATTGCAGTAATTTGCCTATTTTACGTGGTAATATTGCAGTAATTTGACTGTTTTATGTGGTAATATTGCAGTAATTTGACTGTTTTATGTGGTAATATTGCAGTAATTTGACTGTTTTACGTGGTAATATTGCAGTAATTTGACTGTTTTATGTGGTAATATTGCAGTAATTTGACTGTTTTATGTGGTAATATTGCAGTAATTTGACTGTTTTACGTGGTAATATTGCAGTAATTTACCTGTTTTACGTGGTAATATTGTAGTAATTTGCCTGTTTTACGTGGTAATATTGCAGTAATTTGACTGTTTTATGTGGTAATATTGCAGTAATTTGACTGTTTTATGTGGTAATATTGCAGTAATTTGACTGTTTTATGTGGTAATATTGCAGTAATTTGACTGTTTTACGTGGTAATATTGCAGTAATTTGCCTATTTTACGTGGTAATATTGCAGGAATTTGACTGTTTTATGTGGTAATATTGCAGTAATTTGACTGTTTTATGTGGTAATATTGCAGTAATTTGACTGTTTTACGTGGTAATATTGCAGTAATTTGCCTGTTTTACGTGGTAATATTGTAGTAATTTGCCTGTTTTACGTGGTAATATTGCAGTAATTTGACTGTTTTATGTGGTAATATTGCAGTAATTTGCCTGTTTTACGTGGTAATATTGCAGTAATTTGACTGTTTTACGTGGTAATATTGTAGTATTTTGACTGTTTTACGTGGTAATATTGCAGTAATTTGCCTATTTTATGTGGTAATATTGCAGTAATTTGCCTATTTTACGTGGTAATTTTGCAGTAATTTGACTGTTTTATGTGGTAATATTGCAGTAATTTGCCTATTTTATGTGGTAATATTGCAGTAATTTGACTGTTTTATGTGGTAATATTGCAGTAATTTGCCTATTTTACGTGGTAATATTGCAGTAATTTGACTGTTTTATGTGGTAATATTGCAGTAATTTGACTGTTTTATGTGGTAATATTGCAGTAATTTGACTGTTTTACGTGGTAATATTGCAGTAATTTGACTGTTTTACGTGGTAATATTGTAGTATTTTGACTGTTTTACGTGGTAATATTGCAGTAATTTGCCTATTTTATGTGGTAATATTGCAGTAATTTGCCTATTTTACGTGGTAATATTGCAGTAATTTGACTGTTTTATGTGGTAATATTGCAGTAATTTGACTGTTTTATGTGGTAATATTGCAGTAATTTGACTGTTTTACGTGGTAATATTGCAGTAATTTGACTGTTTTATGTGGTAATATTGCAGTAATTTGACTGTTTTATGTGGTAATATTGCAGTAATTTGACTGTTTTACGTGGTAATATTGCAGTAATTTACCTGTTTTACGTGGTAATATTGTAGTAATTTGCCTGTTTTACGTGGTAATATTGCAGTAATTTGACTGTTTTATGTGGTAATATTGCAGTAATTTGACTGTTTTATGTGGTAATATTGCAGTAATTTGACTGTTTTATGTGGTAATATTGCAGTAATTTGACTGTTTTACGTGGTAATATTGCAGTAATTTGCCTATTTTACGTGGTAATATTGCAGGAATTTGACTGTTTTATGTGGTAATATTGCAGTAATTTGACTGTTTTATGTGGTAATATTGCAGTAATTTGACTGTTTTACGTGGTAATATTGCAGTAATTTGCCTGTTTTACGTGGTAATATTGTAGTAATTTGCCTGTTTTACGTGGTAATATTGCAGTAATTTGACTGTTTTATGTGGTAATATTGCAGTAATTTGCCTGTTTTACGTGGTAATATTGCAGTAATTTGACTGTTTTACGTGGTAATATTGTAGTATTTTGACTGTTTTACGTGGTAATATTGCAGTAATTTGCCTATTTTATGTGGTAATATTGCAGTAATTTGCCTATTTTACGTGGTAATTTTGCAGTAATTTGACTGTTTTATGTGGTAATATTGCAGTAATTTGCCTATTTTATGTGGTAATATTGCAGTAATTTGACTGTTTTATGTGGTAATATTGCAGTAATTTGCCTATTTTACGTGGTAATATTGCAGTAAGACATCCAGCTACAGTAAGAAACAGTGGTCTGACCTCTGAAGGCGTAGATGTTTCCGGCGTCGTCAGAGGTGATGGCGTCCAGGTGCACACGGCTGCAACGCTCTCTCTCGATGTGGTCTGTGGTGTCTCCTGCAGCAGAGACACAATACTGGAGCGTGAGCTGTTTGTGTTAGATATTATTCCTTCTCAGGTTTGGTGTGATGAGGAGACTACAATCTCTCTCTCTCTCTCTCTCTTTCTCTCTCTCTCGTTATCGCCCCCCCCTCTCTCTCTCTTCCCCCCTTCTCTCTCTCCCCCTCTACCTCTCTCTCCCCTCTCTCTCCCCTCTCTCTCTCTCTCTCTCTCTCTCTCTCTCTCTCTCTCTCTCTCTCTCCCTTTTGCTCCCTCTCTCTCCCCCCTCTCTCTCTCCCTCTCACTTCCTCTCTGTCTCTCTCTCTCTCCCACCTTCTCTCTTTCTCCTTCTCTCTCTCTCTCTCTCTCTCCCTCTCCACCTCTCTCCCTCTCTCTTCCCCCCTTCTCTCTCTCCCTCTCTCTCTCTCTCTCTTTCTCTCTCTCGCTCTTTCCCCCCCTCTCTCTTTCTCTCTCTCTCCCTCTCTCTCCCTCTCTCTTCCCCCCCCCCTCTCTCTCTCTTAATCTCTCTCTCTCTCCAACACAAAATCTTGCTGTTGTCTTTTGTCTCTCACCGAACTTGGAGCACTTCATGAAGTAATCGCGGGCCTCCTTGGGGTATCTCCCGTGCACCTCCCCTGTCTTAGGGTCAAACTTGGAGAACTGGTGTCCATGGAAACAGTAGTAATGCTCCATGAAGCGGAATGCACTGGTGCAGTTGGGCATTCCCTCAAACTTTTTCTCCTCAACCTTCTTCGTCTTCACATTGTAATGGTAGATTTCATCACCTGGGAATAAATGATATGGACAATTTTAACAGGAGCAGCTGCTGAGCCAGATAAACCGTAACCAGTGTTACAGACTGCCGTGCGACCAACAGAGCAAGTGGAGACGTCGCCAGCCCTCCAGCCTGCTTCACCTCCAGACCTGCAGCCATCGGTGCCCAAGCCAGCACCTCAAAAGACACTCCACCTAGTGTCGCTCTTGGACCAGCCATCACCGGACTCAACTCCGATGCTGGTCTTGTACTTGCAGATCTGCTCGGGCGTGGACTTGACAACACCAGATTCAGTGCCAGATCCTGGATGCACAAGCTTGGACCAGATCTGGGCCTACTGGAAATGACCAGTAGGAGACCAGTAGTGTCCAGAACACATGTTTATTGCCACACTCATGACAGGCACATGCAGCAAACAGGAAGTGAACTAGGTAGAAGTGAACGTGATAGTGTATAGTGGTAGTGTAATGGAACAGAAGAAACAGATAATATACTGTATATTACAACAGAGTATCAGCAGTGTTGGCTATACATTAGTACTAGCAATGTGATATATACAAAGCAGCAATGGTATAGCAATGGGCTAACACACAGTAGTAATGGATATAGTAGCATTGGCGGTGCTAATAGTATTGACTGGTAATAAGCATATGGTAACACATAGGGATCACCCTGTACTCTAAACCGACATCTCTATCGGCAACCACCACACGGTGGCAATCTTTTTTTCAGGGCCTTTATAATACCTTGTAATCTTCCATAGGTATTTTTTGGGGGGGGGGGGAGTTTCCTTGCAACAAGATCGATCACACAATATCGAGATATCGACTCACCCTTGAAGAAGATGACGGCGTCTTCCTCACAGTCGGGAGCGGGACACACCACAGCAGCGTCCAGGTGGTCAGGGATACCAGGGAACACCTCAGAGATGTCCTTGGGGAAGCCCATCTCCAGTTGGTGTTTGTAGAAACTGAAGACTTTAGTGTCCTGCACCAGAGCAACACAGGACAGAGGTCAGAGGTCAGCCACCTCAGTTAGTGAGCTAATAAATAAAAGTGGATTTAGGCCCTGGCTTCTTTAGTGGATAATATGAATAATATGAAATATATATCTAGTCAGAGCAACTCATCCTCTACTCATCCGCTACTCAGAGAATGTAATCCTCTACTCAGAGCAACTCATCCTATACTCAGAGCAACTCATCCTCTAATCATCCTCTACTCATCCTTTACTCATCCTCTACTCAGAGAAACTCATCCTCTACTCATCCTCTACTCAGAGAAACTCATCCTCTACTCATCCTCTACTCAGAGAAACTCATCCTCTACTCAGAGAAACTCATCCTCTACTCACCTTCTACTCAGAGAAACTCATCCTCAACTCATCCTCTACTCAGAGAAACTCATCCTATACTCAGATAAACTCATCCTCTACTCAGAGCAACTCATCCTCTAATCATCCTCTACTCATCCTTTACTCATCCTCTACTCAGAGAAACTCATCCTGTACTCATCTTCTACTCAGAGCAACTCATCCTCTACTCATCCATCCTCTACTCAGAGAAACTCATCCTCTACTCATCCATCCTCTACTCAGAGAAACTCATCCTCTACTCATCCTCTACTCAGAGCGACAATATAACTTTTATGAGTCCTTATTGGAGGGGAATTTGAAATGTTAATTATAACTTTCATGAACATGTATGAGGTCTTTAGAACAACATTAGAACATGTATGAGGTCTTTAGCACTACATTAAAACATGCATGTGTTCTTTAGAACAACATTAGAACATGTATGTGTTCTTTAGAACAATATTGGAACATGTATGAGTTCTTTAGAACAACATTAGAACATGTATGAGTTCTTTAGAACAACATTAGAACATATATGAGTTCTTCAGAACAACATTAGAACATGTATGTGTTCTTTAGAACAACATTAGAACATGTATGAGTTCTTTAGAACAACATTAGAACAAGTATGTGTTCTTTAGAACAACATTAGAACGTATATGAGTTCTTTAGAACAACATTAGAACATGTATGTGTTCTTCAGAACAACATTAGAACATGTATGAGTTCTTTAGAACAACATTAGAACATGTATGAGTTCTTTAGAACAACATTAGAACATGTATGAGTTTTTCAGAACAACATTAGAACATGTATGAGTTCTTTAGAACAACATTAGAACTTTTATGAGTTATTGTAGGAGGGATGCAGTATATATGGACTGTACCAAGTGTTTCTAAGGTATGAAGTATATATGGACTGTACCAAGTGTTTCTAAGGTATGCAGTATATATGGACTGTACCAAGTGTTTCTACGGGATGCAGTATATACGGACTGTACCAAGCGTTTCTAAGGTATGCAGTATATATGGACTGTACCAAGTGTTTCTAAGGTATGCAGTATATTTGGACTGTACCAAGTGTTTCTAAGGTATGCAGTATATATGGACTGTATCAAGCGTTTCTAAGGGATGCAGTATATATGGACTGTACCAGGTGTTGTTAAGGTATGGACTGTACCAGGTGTTGTTAAGGTATGGACTGTACCAGCATGAAGAAGATGTGGTCATGCTCAGTGGGTTTGTCTGGAAAGTGCATGAGGAAGGCAGCGTCCACGTGCCCCAGATGGTGATGGTCATCCAGCTCAGCGAATGATTGGTTGGAAAGCTCGGCTTTCCCATGGAAACCCTTGAACACATGGTCACCTGGCAGGGAACACATTTAGTCAACCACCATGGGAACAGAGAAAAGGACATTCCACAGAGCCAGCCAGAGTTTCCTCAACTTGCTTACAGAACTGATTCAGTATGCATTAATAGCTAGACAATGTGGATTGGACACCCCTTGGAGTCTGGTTCCTCTCTACCCAGTACAGCCAGTAGAGGACTGGCCAGCCCTCAGACCCTGGTTCCTCTCTACCCGGTACAGCCAGTAGAGGACTGGCCAGCCCTCAGACCCTGGTTCCTGTCTACCCGGTACAGCCAGTAGAGGACTGGCCAGCCCTCAGACCCTGGTTCCTGTCTACCCAGTACAGCCAGAAGAGGACTGGCCAGCCCTCAGACCCTAGTTCCTGTCTACCCGGTACAGCCAGAAGAGGACTGGCCAGCCCTCAGACCCTGGTTCCTGTCTACCCAGTACAGCCAGTAGAGGACTGGCCAGCCCTCAGACTCTAGTTCCTGTCTACCCAGTACAGCCAGTAGAGGACTGGCCAGCCCTCAGACTCTAGTTCCTGTCTACCCGGTACAGCCAGAAGAGGACTGGCCAGCCCTCAGACCCTGGTTCCTGTCTACCCGGTACAGCCAGTAGAGGACTGGCCAGCCCTCAGACCCTGGTTCCTGTCTACCCAGTACAGCCAGTAGAGGACTGGCCAGCCCTCAGACTCTAGTTCCTGTCTACCCAGTACAGCCAGTAGAGGACTGGCCAGCCCTCAGACTCTAGTTCCTGTCTACCCGGTACAGCCAGAAGAGGACTGGCCAGCCCTCAGACCCTGGTTCCTGTCTACCCGGTACAGCCAGTAGAGGACTGGCCAGCCCTCAGACTCTAGTTCCTGTCTACCCAGTACAGCCAGTAGAGGACTGGCCAGCCCTCAGACTCTAGTTCCTGTCTACCCAGTACAGCCAGTAGAGGACTGGCCAGCCCTCAGACCCTGGTTCCTGTCTACCCAGTACAGCCAGTAGAGGACTGGCCAGCCCTCAGACCCTGGTTCCTGTCTACCCAGTACAGCCAGTAGAGGACTGGCCAGCCCTCAGACCCTAGTTCCTGTCTACCCAGTACAGCCAGTAGAGGACTGGCCAGCCCTCAGACCCTGGTTCCTGTCTACCCAGTACAGCCAGTAGAGGACTGGCCAGCCCTCAGACTCTAGTTCCTGTCTACCCGGTACAGCCAGAAGAGGACTGGCCAGCCCTCAGACCCTGGTTCCTGTCTACCCGGTACAGCCAGTAGAGGACTGGCCAGCCCTCAGACTCTAGTTCCTGTCTACCCAGTACAGCCAGTAGAGGACTGGCCAGCCCTCAGACTCTAGTTCCTGTCTACCCAGTACAGCCAGTAGAGGACTGGCCAGCCCTCAGACCCTGGTTCCTGTCTACCCAGTACAGCCAGTAGAGGACTGGCCAGCCCTCAGACCCTGGTTCCTGTCTACCCGGTACAGCCAGTAGAGGACTGGCCAGCCCTCAGACTCTAGTTCCTGTCTACCCAGTACAGCCAGTAGAGGACTGGCCAGCCCTCAGACTCTAGTTCCTGTCTACCCAGTACAGCCAGTAGAGGACTGGCCAGCCCTCAGACTCTAGTTCCTGTCTACCCGGTACAGCCAGAAGAGGACTGGCCAGCCCTCAGAGCATGGCTCTTCTCTAGGTTTCTTCCTATGTTCCTGCCTTCTAGGGGAGTTTATCCGAGCCACTATGATTCTACATTACTTTCTCTCTGGGGGGTTTAGCCTGGGTTTCTGTAAAGAACTTTGTGACAACTGATGATGGAAAAAAGGGTTTTTATAAAATAGATTTGATGAAGCCTACTGCTGTAGAGCACCTGTCCGATGACAGAAAGCACATGACTTGTGACCAGAGTATGTGAGCAGAGTTGAGCGGTTGGAAATCCTGCGCATCAATCATGGAGAGGTGATTGAATCCAGTTCTCCATATCCTTTCCGCAACAACAACAAAAAACGCTGCTCCAAATTCGCTTCATTCATTAAAAATCACACATCTATTTTTGTGACTACCTGAACTAACCAATTGTGCCACAATAGACTGGTAGGTGTGCCACAATAGACTGGTAGCGCCACAATAGACTGGTAGGTGTGCCACAATAGACTGGTAGGTGTGCCACAATAGACTGGTAGGTGTGCCACAATAGACTGGTAGGTGTGCCACAATAGACTGGTAGGTGTGCCACAATAGACTGGTAGGGACACAATAGACTGGAAGGTGTGCCACAATAGACTGGTAGGGACACAATAGACTGGAAGGTGTGCCACAATAGACTGGTAGGGACACAATAGACTGGTAGGGCCACAATAGACTGGTAGGGACACAATAGACGGGTAGGTGTGCCACAATAGACTGGTAGGGCCACAATAGACTGGTAGGTGTGCCACAATAGACTGGTAGGTGTGCCACAATAGACTGGTAGTTGTGCCACAATAGACTGGTAGGGACAAAAAGCTCTCAGCATTTAAACAACATTTCGTCGTATTAAATCATTATAGTCTATAAATTGCACATATAGGCTCTGACTTATTTAGAATGAAATACAAATTAAATGAAAAACGACTTATTAGTGGCTTTTGAATTCATTTTTATAAACAGGATTCTGGCCAGTCTGGGGTTTCAGGCTCATGTGATGTTACCTGGAGAGCAGCCAACAGGGAATATCCTCTCCACACTTACAGAGACACTGGGGATGATAAACATCCTTTTGGCCAGTCTGGGGTTTCAGGCTCATGTGATGTTACCTGGAGAGCAGGCAGCAGGGAACATCCTCTCCACACTTACAGAGCCACTGGGGATGATAAACATCCTTTTGGCCAGTCTGGGGTTTCAGGCTCATGTGATGTTACCTGGAGAGCAGCCAACAGGGAATATCCTCTCCACACTTACAGAGCCACTGGGGATGATTAACATCCTTTTGGCCAGTCTGGGGTTTCAGGCTCATGTGATGTTACCTGGAGAGCAGGCAACAGGGAATATCCTCTCCACACTTACAGAGCCACTGGGGATGATAAACATCCTTTTGGCCAGTCTGGGGTTTCAGGCTCATGTGATGTTACCTGGAGAGCAGGCAACAGGGAATATCCTCTCCACACTTACAGAGCCACTGGGGATGATTAACATCCTTTTGGCCAGTCTGGGGTTTCAGGCTCATGTGATGTTACCTGGAGAGCAGGCAACAGGGAACATCCTCTCCACACTTACAGAGCCACTGGGGATGATTAACATCCTTTTGGCCAGTCTGGGGTTTCAGGCTCATGTGATGTTACCTGGAGAGCAACCAACAGGGAATATCCTCTCCACACTTACAGAGCCACTGGGGATGATTAACATCCTTTTGGCCAGTCTGGGGTTTCAGGCTCATGTGATGTTACCTGGAGAGCAGGCAACAGGGAACATCCTCTCCACACTTACAGAGCCACTGGGGATGATTAACATCCTTTTGGCCAGTCTGGGGTTTCAGGCTCATGTGATGTTACCTGGAGAGCAGGCAACAGGGAATATCCTCTCCACACTTACAGAGCCACTGGGGATGATTAACATCCTTTTGGCCAGTCTGGGGTTTCAGGCTCATGTGATGTTACCTGGAGAGCAGGCAACAGGGAATATCCTCTCCACACTTACAGAGACACTGGGGATGATTAACATCCTTTTGGCCAGTCTGGGGTTTCAGGCTCATGTGATGTTACCTGGAGAGCAGGCAGCAGGGAACATCCTCTCCACACTTACAGAGCCACTGGGGATGATTAACATCCTTTTGGCCAGTCTTGCCAGGCTAGGCAGAGATGCAAAGTTTTTTTTTTTTATGTTTCTATAGGTAAGTCTTAAACGTTTTTAGCCAAAATAATCCAATCAAAACGGAAATCTCCATGAACGTGGGAATATTCCAGGACTATTGTGTCAAAATCATGTATCATGGCCTTTTGTATAGATACTAGATCAAAAAAGAACGAAACGTTTAAAAGATCAGATTTGACAATGACACACTTACCTCATTCCTTTATTTTAGCATATAGGCTACCCCGGGGCGGCAGGGTAGCCTAGTGGTTAGAGCGTTGGACTAGTAACCGAAAGGTCGCAAGTTCAAATCCCTGAGCTGACAAGGTACAACTCTGTCGTTCTGCTCCTGAACAGGCAGTTAACCCACTTTTCCTAGGCCGTCATTGTAAATAAGAATTTGTTCTTAACTGACTTGCCTAGTAAAATAAAGGTTAAATAATAATAATAAAATATGCACGTATGGTAAGTACATCACTATACTTTTGGTATAAGGGTGATTTCAGCTTCGTCAATGATTCTTTAGGTGTGGACCTTTCATGTAGCCAGCATGTAACCACTGTCATAAAGCAGACTGGTTGGTAACCTAACAGTTTAGCACCGTACCAGCAGGTGGCAGTCAATCCTTTCATAAATCTAATGTGTATTATTTATTTAACCAGGCAAGTGAGTTAAGAACAAATTCTTATTTTCAATGACAGCCTAGGAACAGTGGGTTAACTGCCTTGTTCAGGGGCAGAACGACAGATTTGTACCTTGTCAGCTCGGGGGTTTGAACTTGCAACTTCGCGGTTACTAGTCCAAAGCTCTAACCACTAGGCTACCCTGCCGCCGTGCATGCACGCACCACACCCACCGAACACGCTGCAACTGCCTCTCCAATGCAATGCTGCAAGGCAAACGTAGCGTTTCATTGGAAATGAATGTAATTCTGGTGTACCAAATTGCTAAGAAAAATACGCTGTCGGTGGGATCGAAGTGTAAATCACCTTGATTCAGCACCGGTGTGTTTGTATGAGTTTCTTTATGAAAATATTTACAGAATTCGCATGACAGTAGCTAATGCAAGGGAGCTATGAGCTGCACACAAGTTGACCACAGATGCATGCTGGGACAGGGATGCCCTGAGCTCCTGAAGTTAATGGAGCGAAACCAGAGGGTCCGAGAAGGCCGAGGTTTGTGAATCTCGCTCAACACTCAGCTTCTCCAGCTCTGCTCACATACTCTGTTGCTCAACGCTCAGCTTCTCCAGCTCCCCTCACATACTCTGTTGCTCAACGCTCAGCTTCTTCAGCTCCGCTCACATACTCTGATGCTCAACACTCAGCTTCTCCAGCTCCGCTCACATACTCTGATGCTCAACACTCAGCTTCTCCAGCTCCCCTCACATACTCTGATGCTCAACGCTCAGCTTCTCCAGCTCCCCTCACATACTCTGTTGCTCAACGCTCAGCTTCTCCAGCTCCCCTCACATACTCTGATGCTCAACACTCAGCTTCTCCAGCTCCCCTCACACACTCTGATGCTCAACGCTCAGCTTCTCCAGCTCCCCTCACACACTCTGATGCTCAACACTCAGCTTCTCCAGCTCCCCTCACACACTCTGATGCTCAACGCTCAGCTTCTCCAGCTCCCCTCACACAGTCTGATGCTCAACACTCAGCTTCTCCAGCTCCCCTCACACAGTCTGATGCTCAACACTCAGCTTCTCCAGCTCCCCTCACATACTCTGATGCTCAACACTCAGCTTCTCCAGCTCCCCTCACATACTTTGTTGCTCAACACTCAGCTTCTCCAGCTCCCCTCACATACTCTGTTGCTCAACACTCAGCTTCTCCAGCTCCCCTCACATACTCTGTTGCTCAACACTCAGCTTCTCCAGCTCCCCTCACATACTCTGCTCGTGACCAACGGCTAAATGAGTGACAGTGTGTTCTAGCAGGACGAGGAGTCGTCTCGGACTCACCCTTGAAGAAGTAAGGGATTCCTTCCTCAGTCACAGCAACAGCATCCATCTCAATCCCCTGGCAGCGGTCGAGCAAAACACCATGGTCTCCATGGTCGTGTCCCTCGTGTCCCTCGTCTTCTGAGAAAGCCATAGGATTAAATCAAATATCACTCTTTCATCCCACACACAGTCACCGGAGTAGATTTAGGGCGATTTTATTAAGACAAACCCAAATGGAAGTTTTTTCCCAATAAGTAAATTAGCTAGGAAAAATACAATTTTGTTTGAGGTATGTGCTAGTTCACAAAGTGCCTTTGGCAATTAATCTGCCTGGTCACTAGGCAGGGGGGAACAGGGGGGCGATGGAGGGTGAGGGGGGGGGGACTTGGCAAACATCCATTTGTTCCCTTTTTGCAACCCTTCCTCTGCAATCTCTGCTGTTACTAAACTTCAATCAGAAAGGCTGGTCTGAATGAATTGTCATGTCATTCGTCTAGTAACTCGCTTCCTGTCTCACTCATTTAGCATAGCAGGTGTTTATGTGGTCGTGTTTATAACGATATCTTGTCACAACAACTGGTGTTTATATAGTAGTGTTTATAATGATACCGCATCAGCATAGTTAGCAAACCAGGCCAAAGACCCCACAGAGACAACAATACTCCCGAAGAATGGAATGGTCTACCGTGTCAAAAGCTTTGGACAAGTCAATAAATATATGAACACAACATAGCTTAGAAGGTGACAATTTAGGGCCTTTAAGGTTCAAATCAAATCACATTTAATTTGTCACATCAAACATGGTTAGCAGATGTTAATGCGAGTGTAGTGAAATGCTTGTGCTTCTAGTTCCGACAATGCACTAATAACCAACAAGTAATCTAACTAACAATTCCAAAACTACTGTCTTAATCACAAGTGTAAGGGGATAAAGAGTATGTACATAAAGATATATGAATGAGTGATGGTACAGAGCAGCACAGGCAAGATACAGTAGATGGTATCGAGTACAGTATATACATATGAGATGAGTATGTAAACCAAGTGGCATAGTTAAAGTGGCTAGTGATACATGTATTACATAAAGATGCAGTAGATGAAACATCCATAACCTGAGCGGAAACCAGATTGCATACCAGACAGAAGATAGATGTAGATGTCAAGAAAGATTATTGACAAGTTTTTTCCAACACTTTTGATAAACAGGGCTCTGATCAGGCCCTACACCCAAACAAGGGCACTGCGTTCATCCACCTCTGGCCTGCTCGCCTCCCTACCACTGAGGAAGTACAGTTCCCGCTCAGCCCAGTCAAAACTGTTCGCTGCTCTGGCCCACCAATGGTGGAACAAACTCCCTCACGACGCCAGGACAGCGGAGTCAATCACCACCTTCCGGAGACACCTGAAACCGTGAGCGTCTGCCAAATGACTTAAATGTAATGTAAATGTAAAATAGAAATAGGCCAGTAACGGTTAGGATCAGCTTGATCTCCTCCTTTAAATAAAGGACAAACCGTGGCTGCCTTCCAAGCAATGGGAACATCCCCAGAGAGGAGAGACAGGTTAAAAAGGTCAGAGATAGGCAATAGCGATGATAGGGGCAGCAACCTTAAAGAAGAAAGGGTCTAAACCATCTGACCCAGATGTTGTTGTTTGTTGTTTTCATCAACAGTAGTACAATCAAGGCACGGCCTAGGACAGAGAGCGGCTCTGCCAGGTGCTAAGTTATGACACCTGAATGTGCATCAGATGGCAACAACATCATATTGTTCAGCAATTTCATCACGAGTCAAACTAAAAGTCAACTGGTTTAGTTGTCTTCTGGGGACTATGAGTAGTGTCTAGCTAAAAGTAATCAAAGGACACTGGTTATGTCCCTGTCCAAGGACACTTAGTAATCTAAGGACACTGGTTAGGTCCCTGTCCAAGGACACTTAGTAATCTAAGGACACTGGTTAGGTCCCTGTCCAAGGACACTGGTTAGGTCCCTGTCCAAGGACACTTAGTAATCTAAGGACACTGGTTAGGTCCCTGTCCAAGGACACTGGTTAGGTCCCTGTCCAAGGACACTTAGTAATCTAAGGACACTGGTTAGGTCCCTGTCTAAGGACACTGGTTAGGTCCCTGTCCAAGGACACACACTGGTTAGGTCCCTGTCCAAGGACACTTAGTAATCTAAGGACACTGGTTAGGTCCCTGTCTAAGGACACTGGTTAGGTCCCTGTCCAAGGACACTGGTTAGGTCCCTGGGTTTTACAGCATCATGTGACATGCCTGGTATGTGAGACTTTCTTTCTTTCTTTAAAGCTTTTTTTTCCAGTTTTCTTTTCATGTCACATGGTCCAGCACCATCCTCAGACAATCACTTTCATTTTTGGTGTAATTCTAACATCTGGATAAGGTTTGAAATACAGAATGAAATCTTATGTCACATGATAGTGAAAAACACAGGGCCCTTCATACCCTCTCCTGACACTCACCTCCCCCTTGATGTCCAGCATGGTGGTGGGCATGGCTGAGAGCCAGCACCAGGCACAGACACAGCGTCTGGGAGAGCAGCTTCATGGTGTCCTTCGGGTCCAGGAGAAAGTTCTGGGTAAAGGTGCCTGGTCTGCAGCTGGACGGGTCTTTTATCTCTGAGCCAGGGCTGTGGGCTGTCTGTCTGTCACCTTGGACACAAAGACTGGATGAGTCAGGTGGGTAGTGCAAAGGAGGTGGGGTGTGTGTGTGTGTGGTGTGTGAGTGTGTACTCCAAAGCACAGCCGGGGGCAGACCTGGCGTCACATGCCATCCCACAAAGACGCCCACACGTTCGCAAACAGGGAGAGATTCTGTGTGTGTGTGTGCCTGCCATTGGTCAAGGTGAATCCATCCCTTCAATCAGATACTAGAATCAATAGAGGTAGATGTCCAGCCTTATGTCCAGTGTTATGTAAGTCATTGCAGACAGTGTATCCATATACAAACATAGTGTTTTTGATCAGGGATGACTCCAGAGCACATGCTTGGGGTCAGGATTACAACCAGGACTCTTCTACCGTCTGCAAGGTAAATATGTAGAGACTAAAATAAATAAAACCGCTGACCATTGTACTTCAGAACCCTTTATATCAATGTTTTTGACAGGGTGAATGTTCTACAGGCCTACTGGGATAACGTGTATTTGAGGCTTGTATTTTCAAGGGAGATCATTCCTTTTTCTGTCTGCAGACATTTTAAACATTATGAATTTGAATTAGCATAAAATACAAGGTTTTGTAGTTCATTTACAGTTGTAGTTAATTTAATTTACAGTCGCTTACCACATCTAATCAAATGATGTAGAGATGTATAAATAACTAAAGTAAACAGCCAGATGGGATCAAACATGCTTGAATGCATGGGGAAAAACACCAATATCAATGACTCACAAGACAAAATGAATCAACTCTAAAGACAAAAGTTTTATTTTGACGTTTTGCATCTGGTATCTATGTTGTCAGCACGCCTACACATTGTCAAATAGAGTCACTGAGTTCTGGACAGAGTCACTGAGTTCTGGATAGAGTACCTGACTTCTGGATAGAGCACCTGAGTTCTGGATAGAGTACCTGAGTTCTGGACAGAGTCACTGAGTTCTGGACAGAGTCACTGAGTTCTGGACAGAGTCACTGAGTTCTGGACAGAGTCACTGAGTTCTGGATAGAGTACCTGAGTTCTGGACAGAGTCACTGGGTTCTGGACAGAGGTACTGGGTTCTGGACAGAGTCACTGAGTTCTGGACAGAGTCACTGAGAGTTTTGGACAGAGGTACTGGGTTCTGGACAGAGTCACTGAGTTCTGGACAGAGTCACTGAGTTCTGGATAGAGTACCTGAGTTCTGGACAGAGTCACTGAGTTCTGGACAGAGTCACTGAGTTCTGGATAGAGTACCTGAGTTCTGGACAGAGTCACTGAGTTCTGGACAGAGTACCTGAGTTCTGGACAGAGTCACTGAGAGTTTTGGACAGAGGTACTGGGTTCTGGACAGAGTCCCTGAGTTCTGGACAGAGTCACTGAGTTCTGGACAGAGTCACTGAGTTCTGGACAGAGTCACTGAGTTCTGGATAGAGTACCTGAGTTCTGGACAGAGTCACTGGGTTCTGGACAGAGTCACTGAGTTCTGGACAGAGTCACTGAGTTCTGGACAGAGTCACTGGGTTCTGGACAGAGTCACTGGGTTCTGGACAGGGCTACTGGGTTCTGGACAGAGTCACTGGGTTCTGGACAGAGTCACTGGGTTCTGGACAGGGCTACTGGGTTCTGGACAGAGTCACTGGGTTCTGGACAGAGTCACTGAGTTCTGGACAGAGTACCTGAGTTCTGGACAGAGTCACTGGGTTCTGGACAGAGTCACTGGGTTCTGGACAGAGTCACTGGGTTCTGGACAGAAACACTGGGTTCTGGACAGAGTCACTGAGTTCTGGATAGAGTACCTGAGTTCTGGACAGAGTCACTGAGTTCTGGATAGAGTACCTGGGTTCTGGACAGAGTCACTGAGTTCTGGACAGAGTCACTGAGTTCTGGACAGAGTCACTGGGTTCTGGATAGAGTACCTGAGTTCTGGACAGAGTCACTGGGTTCTGGATAGAGTACCTGAGTTCTGGACAGAGTCACTGAGTTCTGGATAGAGTACCTGGGTTCTGGACAGAGTCACTGAGTTCTGGACAGAGTCACTGAGTTCTGGACAGAGTCACTGGGTTCTGGACAGAGTCACTGGGTTCTGGACAGAAACACTGGGTTCTGGACAGAGTCACTGGGTTCTGGATAGAGTACCTGAGCTCTGGACAGAGTCACTGAGTTCTGGATAGAGTACCTGGGTTCTGGACAGAGTCACTGAGTTCTGGATAGAGTACCTGAGTTCTGGACAGAGTCACTGGGTTCTGGACAGAGTCACTGAGTTCTGGACAGAGTCAACGGGTTCTGGACAGAGTCACTGGGTTCTGGACAGAGTCACTGGGTTCTGGACAGAGTCACTGGGTTCTGGATAGAGTACCTGAGTTCTGGACAGAGTCACTGAGTTCTGGATAGAGTACCTGGGTTCTGGACAGAGTCACTGAGTTCTGGATAGAGTACCTGAGTTCTGGACAGAGTCACTGAGTTCTGGACAGAGTCACTGAGAGTTCTGGACAGAGTCACTGGGTTCTGGACAGAGTCACTGAGTTCTGGACAGTCACTGAGAGTTCTGGACAGAGTCACTGGGTTCTGGACAGAGTCACTGGGTTCTGGACAGAAACACTGGGTTCTGGACAGAGTCACTGAGAGTTCTGGACAGAGTCACTGAGTTCTGGACAGAGTACCTGAGTTCTGGACAGAAACACTGGGTTCTGGACAGAGTCACTGGGTTCTGGACAGAGTCACTGAGTTCTGGACAGAAACACTGGGTTCTGGACAGAGTCACTGGGTTCTGGACAGAGTCACTGAGTTCTGGACAGAAACACTGGGTTCTGGACAGAGTCACTGAGAGTTCTGGACAGAGTCACTGAGTTCTGGACAGAGCCAAGTCCTGGCACTGGTTTGGCATTTGGAACTTAAATATCCAACTGGAGTTGAATATTGCAAAATGGTATCATGGCATAGATGTCACAGGCGTCATTTTGCTCTGTTCGTCAATTATGTAGGTACTGTATCTTGTCACAATCACAAACCATCTCGATTATTCCAATTGACAGAGGTCAGGGGTCAAGCTAAAGCCTCACTACTGCTCAATCTGTTGTTCTGCCCCCTTGCAAGGCCGTTGACCCGCTGTTCCCCGGGCGCCGAAGACGTGGATGTCTATTACGGCAGCCCCCGCACCTCTCTGATTCAGAGGGGTTGGGTTAAATGCAGAAGACACATTTCAGTTGAATACATTCAGTTGTCCAACTGACTCGGTATCCCTCTTTCCCCTTTAAGAGGTATATTTATTAATACTGCATATATTTTGGTATTTGGATAGTACTCTCTCCCACACATACACACCTCTTTAATTTTGGTGGGTTGGTCAATTTCCCCCCTGGAATGTGGTCAATTTCACCCCGGAATGTGGTCAATTTCACCCCGGAAGGTGGTCAATTTCACCCCGGAAGGTGGTCAACTTCACCCCGGAAGGTGGTCAATTTCACCCCGGAAGGTGGTCAATTTCACCCCGGAAGGTGGTCAATTTCACCCCGGAAGGTGGTCAATTTCACTCCGGAAGGTGGTCAATTTCACCCCGGAAGGTGGTCAATTTCACTCCGGAAGGTGGTCAATTTCACCCCGGAAGGTGGTCAATTTCACCCCGGAAGGTGGTCAATTTCACCCCGGAAGGTGGTCAATTTCACCCTGGAAGACAGCATTGTAAGGATACAGAGTGAACTTATACTAAACATATAATGTTATATTTCATGCAATATGTCTGTTGACAGCATACATTTTGTCCTCTGCACTGAATTGTACAGAATATAAATGTGTCTTTGTCTACAAAGTAGTGGAGTCTCTGCTTACTGTTCCTCTCTGCGTGTTTAACGCACCGGAATTAAGAATGTATTTTGCTAGTTTTGTCATTCTATCCCGGGAAACTTATTTCTATCCACTACACTACTATGATACGTATCCCTCCACTACACTACTATGATACGTATCCCTCCACTACACTACTACACTACTATGATACGTATCCCTCCACTACACTACTATGATATGTATCCCTCCACTACACTACTATGATACGTATCCCTCCTCTACACTACTATGATACGTATCCCTCCACTACACTACTACACTACTATGATACGTATCCCTCCACTACACTACTATGATACGTATCCCTCCACTACACTACTATGATACGTATCCCTCCACTACACTACTACACTACTACACTACTATGATACGTATCCCTCCATTACACTACTACACTACTATGATACGTATCCCTCCACTACACTACTATGATACGTATCCCTCCACTACACTACTATGATACGTATCCCTCCTCTACACTACTATGATACGTATCCCTCCTCTACACTACTATGATACGTATCCCTCCACTACACTACTATGATACGTATCCCTCCACTCCACTACAATGATACATATCCCTCCACTCCACTACTATGATACGTATCCCTCCACTACACTACTACACTACTATGATACGTATCCCTCCACTACACTACTACACTACTATGATACGTATCCCTCCACTCCACTACAATGATACATATCCCTCCACTACACTACTATGATACGTATCCCTCCACTACACTACTATGATATGTATCCCTCCACTACACTACTATGATACGTATCCCTCCACTACACTACTATGATACGTATCCCTCCACTACACTACTATGATACGTATCCCTCCACTACACTACTATGACACGATCCCTCCACTACACTACTACAAAACTATGATCATGATCCCTCCTCTACACTACTATGATACGTATCCTCCACTACACTACTACACTACTATGATACGTATCCTTCCACTACACTACTATGATACGTATCCCTCCACTATACTACTACACCACTATGATACGATCCCTCCACTACACTACTACACTACTATGATACGTATCCCTCCACTACACTACTACACTACTATGATACGATCCCTCCACTACACTACTATGATGCGATCCCTCCACTACATTACTATGATATGTATCCCTCCTCTACACCACTACGATACGATCCCTCCACTACACTACTATGACACGATCCCTCCACTACACTACTACAAAACTATGATACGATCCCTCCACTACACTACTACACTACTATGATACGATCCCTCCACTACACTACTATGATACGATCCTCCACTACACTACTACACCACTATGATACGATCCCTCCACTACACTACTACACTACTATGATACGTATCCCTCCACTACACTACTATGATACGATCCTCCACTACACTACTATGATACGATCCCTCCACTACACTACTACACTACTATGATACGATCCCTCCACTACACTACTATGATACATATCCCTCCTCTACACTACTATGATACGTATCCCTCCTCTACACTACTATGATACGTGTCCCTCCTCTACACTACTACACTACTATGATACGTATCCCTCCACTACACTACCATGATACGATCCCTCCACTACACTACTATGATACGATCCCTCCACTACACTACTATGATACGATCCTCCACTACACTACTATGATACATATCCCTCCTCTACACTACTATGATACGATCCCTCCACTACACTACTACACTACTATGATACGTATCCCTCCACTACACTACTATGATACGTATCCTCCACTACACTACTATGATACGATCCCTCCACTACACTACTATGATACGTATCCCTCCACTACAATACTACACTACTATGATACATATCCCTCCTCTACACTACTATGATACGTATCCCTCCACTACACTACTATGATACGTATCCCTCCACTACACTACTACACTACTATGATACGTATCCCTCCTCTACACTACTATGATACGTATCCCTCCTCTACACTACTATGATACGATCCCTCCACTACACTACTATGATACGATCCCTCCACTACACTACTATGATACGTATCCCTCCTCTACACTACTATGATACGATCCCTCCACTACACTACTACACTACTATGATACGTATCCCTCCACTACACTACTACACTACTATGATACGTATCCCTCCACTACACTACTACACTACTATGATACGTATCCCTCCACTACACTACTACACTACTATGATACGTATCCCTCCACTACACTACTACACTACTATGATACGATCCCTCCACTACACTACTACACTACTATGATACGTATCCTCCACTACACTACTACACTACTATGATACGATCCCTCCACTACACTACTACACTACTATGATACGTATCCCTCCACTACACTACTACACTACTATGATACGTATCCCTCCACTACACTACTACACTACTATGATACGTATCCCTCCACTACACTACTACACTACTATGATACGATCCCTCCACTACACTACTACACTACTATGATACGTATCCCTCCACTACACTACTACACTACTATGATACATATCCCTCCTCTACACTACTATGATACGATCCCTCCACTACACTACTATGATACGATCCCTCCACTACACTACTATGATACGTATCCCTCCACTACACTACTATGATACGTATCCCTCCACTACACTACTACACTACTATGATACATATCCCTCCTCTACACTACTATGATACGATCCCTCCACTACACTACTATGATACGATCCCTCCACTACACTACTACACTACTATGATACGTATCCCTCCTCTACACTACTATGATACGATCCTCCTCTACACTACTATGATACGATCCCTCCACTACACTACTATGATACGATCCCTCCACTACACTACTATGATACGATCCCTCCACTAAACTACTACACTACTATGATACGATCGCTCCACTACACTACTATGATACGATCCCTCCACTACACTACTACACTACTATGATACGATCCCTCCACTACACTACTATGATACGTATCCCTCCATTACACTACTACACTACTATGATACGATCCCTCCACTACACTACTATGATACGATCCCTCCACTACACTACTATGATACGATCCCTCCACTACACTACTATGATACGATCCCTCCACTACACTACTACACTACTATGATACGATCCCTCCACTACACTACTATGATACGATCCCTCCACTACACTACTACACTACTATGATACGTATCCCTCCACTACACTACTACACTACTATGATACGTATCCCTCCACTACACTACTACACTACTATGATACGATCCCTCCACTACACTACTACACTACTATGATACGATCCCTCCACTACACTACTACACTACTATGATACATATCCCTCCTCTACACTACTATGATACGATCCCTCCACTACACTACTATGATACGATCCCTCCACTACACTACTATGATACGATCCTCCACTACACTACTATGATACGATCCCTCCACTACACTACTACACTACTATGATACATATCCCTCCTCTACACTACTATGATACGTGTCCCTCCACTACACTACTATGATACGATCCCTCCACTACACTACTACACTACTATGATACGATCCCTCCTCTACACTACTATGATACGTATCCCTCCTCTACACTACTATGATACGATCCCTCCACTACACTACTATGATACGTATCCCTCCACTACACTACTATGATACGATCCCTCCACTACACTACTACACTACTATGATACGACGCTCCACTACACTACTATGATACGTATCCCTCCACTACACTACTACACTACTATGATACGATCCCTCCACTACACTACTATGATACGATCCCTCCATTACACTACTACACTACTATGATACGATCCCTCCACTACACTACTATGATACGATCCCTCCACTACACTACTATGATACGATCCCTCCACTACACTACTATGATACGTATCCCTCCACTACACTACTACACTACTATGATACGATCCCTCCACTACACTACTATGATACGTATCCCTCCACTACACTACTACACTACTATGATACGTATCCCTCCACTACACTACTATGATACGTATCCCATCCCGAGTTCATCGGTTCAGTCAATTTGGCATTCCTGCATGATTTTTATAGCATGACAAATTGGTGATGGTGACTGCCCAGTTAACCATACGGCAAATGCACAGTGACTTTGCAAAAGTGAGAAAACATAAACAAATGGACATGATGAAATCAACACCACGAGTGATTGAAAGGAACAACAATCACTGCCCGGCCATCCCGAGTTCATCAGGCCAGTCAATTTTGCATTTCTGAAGGATTTTTGAGCATGTCAAATTTCTTATGACATTTGGCCCCCACAAAACATATGCCTTATGCACAAGTAAAAAAAACAACAACATTATGATAATAAAATATGACTAAAGTATGTTGATACAGTTCTTATACGTGTGTAACTGACACAAAATTCGAATTTTTTCGAAAAACTGTTAATATACCACCAGGTACCTCCTCCTGTTAATATACCACCAGGTACTTCCTCCTGTTAATATACCACCAGGTACTTCCTCCTGTTAATATACCACCAGGTACTTCCTCCTGTTAATATACCACCACCTACTTCCTCCTGTTAATATACCACCAGGTACATCCTCCTGTTAATATACCACCAGGTACTTCCTCCTGTTAATATACCACCAGGTACCTCCTCCTGTTAATATACCACCAGGTACATCCTCCTGTTAATATACCACCAGGTACCTCCTCCTGTTAATATACCACCAGGTACCTCCTCCTGTTAATATACCACCAGGTACTTCCTCCTGTTAATATACCACCACCTACTTCCTCCTGTTAATATACCACCAGGTACCTCCTCCTGTTAATATACCACCAGGTACCTCCTCCTGTTAATATACCACCACCTACTTCCTCCTGTTAATATACCACCAGGTACTTCCTCCTGTTAATATACCACCAGGTACTTCCTCCTGTTAATATACCACCACCTACTTCCTCCTGTTAATATACCACCAGGTACCTCCTCCTGTTAATATACCACCAGGTACTTCCTCCTGTTAATATACCACCAGGTACTTCCTCCTGTTAATATACCACCAGGTACTTCCTCCTGTTAATATACCACCAGGTACTTCCTCCTGTTAATATACCACCAGGTACCTCCTCCTGTTAATATACCACCAGGTACCTCCTCCTGTTAATATACCACCAGGTACTTCCTCCTGTTAATATACCACCAGGTACTTCCTCCTGTTAATATACCACCAGGTACTTCCTCCTGTTAATATACCACCAGGTACCTCCTCCTGTTAATATACCACCAGGTACATCCTCCTGGTAATATACCACCAGGTACATCCTCCTGTTAATATACCACCAGGTACTTCCTCCTGTTAATATACCACCACCTACTTCCTCCTGTTAATATACCACCAGGTACATCCTCCTGTTAATATACCACCAGGTACTTCCTCCTGTTAATATACCACCAGGTACATCCTCCTGTTAATATACCACCAGGTACCTCCTCCTGTTAATATACCACCAGGTACTTCCTCCTGTTAATATACCACCACCTACTTCCTCCTGTTAATATACCACCACCTACTTCCTCCTGTTAATATACCACCAGGTACTTCCTCCTGTTAATATACCACCAGGTACATCCTCCTGTTAATATACCACCAGGTACATCCTCCTGTTAATATACCACCAGGTACTTCCTCCTGTTAATATACCACCACCTACTTCCTCCTGTTAATATACCACCAGGTACATCCTCCTGTTAATATACCACCAGGTACTTCCTCCTGTTAATATACCACCAGGTACATCCTCCTGTTAATATACCACCAGGTACCTCCTCCTGTTAATATACCACCAGGTACTTCCTACTGTTAATATACCACCACCTACTTCCTCCTGTTAATATACCACCAGGTACTTCCTACTGTTAATATACCACCACCTACTTCCTCCTGTTAATATACCACCAGGTACATCCTCCTGTTAATATACCACCAGGTACTTCCTCCTGTTAATATACCACCAGGTACATCCTCCTGTTAATATACCACCAGGTACATCCTCCTGTTAATATACCACCAGGTACATCCTCCTGTTAATATACCACCAGGTACTTCCTCCTGTTAATATACCACCAGGTACTTCCTCCTGTTAATATACCACCAGGTACATCCTCCTGGTAATATACCACCAGGTACATCCTCCTGTTAATATACCACCAGGTACTTCCTCCTGTTAATATACCACCAGGTACCTCCTCCTGTTAATATACCACCAGGTACATCCTCCTGTTAATATACCACCAGGTACCTCCTCCTGTTAATATACCACCAGGTACCTCCTCCTGTTAATATACCACCAGGTACCTCCTCCTGTTAATATACCACCAGGTACTTCCTCCTGTTAATATACCACCAGGTACTTCCTCCTGTTAATATACCACCAGGTACCTCCTCCTGTTAATATACCACCAGGTACCTCCTCCTGTTAATATACCACCAGGTACATCCTCCTGTTAATATACCACCAGGTACTTCCTCCTGTTAATATACCACCAGGTACTTCCTCCTGTTAATATACCACCAGGTACCTCCTCCTGTTAATATACCACCAGGTACATCCTCCTGTTATTATACCACCAGGTACATCCTCCTGTTAATATACCACCAGGTACTTCCTCCTGTTAATATACCACCAGGTCCTTCCTCCTGTTAATATACCACCACCTACTTCCTCCTGTTAATATACCACCAGGTCCTTCCTCCTGTTAATATACCACCAGGTACTTCCTCCTGTTAATATACCACCAGGTACCTCCTCCTGTTAATATACCACCAGGTCCTTCCTCCTGTTAATATACCACCAGGTACTTCCTCCTGGTAATATACCACTACCTACTTCCTCATATTAATATACCACTACCTACTTCCTCATATTAATATACCACCAGGTACTTCCTCCTGTTAATATACCACCAGGTACATCCTCCTGTTAATATACCACCAGGTACTTCCTCTTGTTAATATACCACTACCTACTTCCTCATATTAATATACTACCAGGTACTTCCTCCTGTTAATATACCACCAGGTACTTCCTCCTGTTAATATACCACCAGGTACTTCCTCCTGTTAATATACCACCACCTACTTCCTCCTGTTAATATACCACCAGGAACTTCCTCCTGTTAATATACCACCAGGTACTTCCTCCTGTTAATATACCACCAGGTACCTCCTCCTGTTAATATACCACCAGGTACTTCCTCCTGTTAATATACCACCAGGTACTTCCTCCTGTTAATATACCACCAGGTACTTCCTCCTGTTAATATACCACCACCTACTTCCTCCTGTTAATATACCAACAGGTCCTTCCTCCTGTTAATATACCACCAGGTACATCCTCCTGTTAATATACCACCACCTACTTCCTCCTGTTAATATACCACCAGGTACTTCCTCCTGTTAATATACCACCAGGTACTTCCTCATATTAATATACCACCAGGTACTTCCTCCTGTTAATATACCACCAGGTACTTCCTCCTGTTAATATACCACCAGGTACCTCCTCCTGTTAATATACCACCAGGTACCTCCTCCTGTTAATATACCACCAGGTACCTCCTCCTGTTAATATACCACTACCTACTTCCTCCTGTTAATATACCACCAGGAACCTCCTCCTGTTAATATACCACCAGGTACATCCTCCTGTTAATATACCACCAGGTACTTCCTCCTGTTAATATACCACCAGGTACTTCCTCCTGTTAATATACCACCAGGTACTTCCTCCTGTTAATATACCACCAGGTACATCCTCCTGTTAATATACCACTACCTACTTCCTCATATTAATATACCACCAGGTACTTCCTCCTGTTAATATACCACCACCTACTTCCTCATATTAATATACCACCAGGTACTTCCTCCTGTTAATATACCACCAGGTACCTCCTCCTGTTAATATACCACCAGGTACTTCCTCCTGGTAATATACCACTACCTACTTCCTCATATTAATATACCACCAGGTACTTCCTCTTGTTAATATACCACCAGGTACTTCCTCCTGTTAATATACCACCAGGTACCTCCTCCTGTTAATATACCACCAGGTACTTCCTCCTGTTAATATACCACCACCTACTTCCTCCTGTTAATATACCACCAGGTACCTCCTCCTGTTAATATACCACCAGGTACTTCCTCCTGTTAATATACCACCAGGTACCTCCTCCTGTTAATATACCACCAGGTACCTCCTCCTGTTAATATACCACCAGGTACTTCCTCCTGTTAATATACCACCACCTACTTCCTCATATTAATATACCACCAGGTACCTCCTCCTGTTAATATACCACCAGGTACCTCCTCCTGTTAATATACCACCATGTACTTCCTCCTGTTAATATACCACCAGGTACCTCCTCCTGTTAATATACCACCAGGTACCTCCTCCTGTTAATATACCACCAGGTACTTCCTCCTGTTAATATACCACCAGGTACCTCCTCCTGTTAATATACCACCACCTACTTCCTCCTGTTAATATACCACCACCTACTTCCTCCTGTTAATATACCACCAGGTACTTCGTCCTGTTAATATACCACCAGGTACCTCCTCCTGTTAATATACCACCAGGTCCTTCCTCCTGTTAATATACCACCACCTACTTCCTCCTGTTAATATACCACCAGGTACTTCCTCCTGTTAATATACCACCAGGTACATCTTCCTGTTAATATACCACCAGGTACTTCCTCCTGTTAATATACCACCAGGTACAACCTCCTGTTAATATACCACTACCTACTTCCTCCTGTTAATATACCACCACCTACTTCCTCCTGTTAATATACCACCAGGTACCTCCTCCTGTTAATATACCACCAGGTACATCCTCCTGTTAATATACCACCAGGTACATCCTCCTGTTAATATACCACCAGGTACTTCCTCCTGTTAATATACCACCAGGTACTTCCTCCTGTTAATATACCACCAGGTACTTCCTCCTGTTAATATACCACCAGGTACTTCCTCCTGTTAATATACCACCAGGTACATCCTCCTGTTAATATACCACCACCTACTTCCTCCTGTTAATATACCACCAGGTACTTCCTCCTGTTAATATACCACCAGGTACATCCTCCTGTTAATACTACACTACACTACTATGATACGTATCCCTCCTCTACACTACTATGATACGTATCCCTCCACTACACTACTATGATACGATCCTCCACTACACTACTATGATACGATCCCTCCACTACACTACTATGATACGATCCCTCCACTACACTACTACACTACTATGATACGATCAACCCACTACACTACTATGATACGTATCCCTCCACTACACTACTACACTACTATGATACGATCCCTCCACTACACTACTATGATACGATCGCTCCACTACACTACTATGATACGTATCCCTCCACTACACCACTATGATACATATCCCTCCACTACACTACTCCACTACTATGATACGATCCCTCCACTACACTACTATGATACGATCCCTCCACTACACTACTATGATACGATCCCTCCACTACACTACTACACTACTATGATACGACGCTCCACTACACTACTATGATACGTATCCCTCCACTACACCACTATGATACGATCCCTCCACTACACTACTACACTACTATGATACGTATCCCTCCTCTACACTACTATGATACGTATCCCTCCTCTACACTACTACACTACTATGATACATATCCCTCCACTCCACTACTATGATACGTATCCTCCACTACACTACTATGATATGTATCCCTCCACTACACTACTATGATACGTATCCCTCCACTACACAACTATGATACGTATCCCTCCACTACACTACTATGATATGTATCCCTCCACTACACTACTATGATATGTATCCCTCCACTACACTACTATGATACGTATCCCTCCACTACACTACTATGATATGTATCCCTCCACTACACTACTATGATACATATCCCTCCACTACACTACTATGATACGTATCCCTCCACTACACTACTACACTACTATGATACGTATCCCTCCTCTACACTACTATGATACGATCCCTCCTCTACACTACTACACTACTATGATACATATCCCTCCACTCCACTACTATGATACGTATCCCTCCACTACACTACTACACTACTTTGATACGTATCCCTCCACTACACTACTATGATACGTATCCCTCCACTACACTACTACACTACTATGATACATATCCCTCCACTACACTACTATGATACGTATCCCTCCACTACACTACTATGATACGTATCCCTCCACTACACTACTATGATACGTATCCCTCCACTACACTACTACACTACTATGATACGTATCCCTCCACTACACTACTATGATACGTATCCCTCCACTACACCACTATGATACGATCCCTCCACTACACCACTATGATACGTATCCCTCCACTACACTACTCCACTACTATGATACGATCCCTCCACTACACTACTACACTACTATGATACGATCCCTCCTCTACACTACTATGATACGATCCCTCCTCTACACTACTACACTAATATGATACATATCCCTCCTCTACACTACTATGATACGTATCCCTCCACTACACTACTATGATATGTATCCCTCCACTACACTGCTATGATACGTATCCCTCCACTACACTACTATGATACGATCCCTCCTCTACACGACTATGATACGTATCCCTCCACTACACTACTACACTACTTTGATACGATCCCTCCACTACACTACTATGATACGATCCCTCCACTACATTACTATGATATGTATCCCTCCTCTACACCACTACGATACGATCCCTCCACTACACTACTACACTACTATGATACATATCCCTCCACTACACTACTATGATACGATCCCTCCACTACACTACTATGATACGATCCCTCCACTACACTACTACACTACTATGAGACATATCCCTCCACTACACTACTATGATACGATCCCTCCACTACACTACTATGATACGATCCCTCCTCTACACTACTACACTACTTTGATAATAGATCCCTCCACTACACTACTATGATACGATCCTCCACTACACTACGACACTACTATGATACGATCCCTCCACTACACTACTACACTACTTTGATACGATCCCTCCACTACACTACTATGATACGATCCTCCTCTACACTACTACACTACTATGATACATATCCTCCACTCCACTACTATGATACGATCCCTCCACTACACTACTATGATACGTATCCCTCCTCTACACGACTATGATACGATCCCTCCACTACACTACTTTGATACGATCCCTCCACTACACTACTATGATACGTATCCCTCCACTACATTACTATGATATGTATCCCTCCTCTACACCACTACGATACGATCCCTCCACTACACTACTACACTACTATGATACATATCCCTCCACTACACTACTATGATACGATCCCTCCACTACACTACTATGATACGATCCCTCCTCTACACTACTATGATACGATCCCTCCATTACACTACTATGATACGATCCCTCCACTACACTACTATGATACGATCCCTCCACTACACTACTATGATACGATCCTCCACTACACTACTACACTACTATGATACGATCCCTCCACTACACTACTATGATACGATCCTCCACTACACTACTACACCACTATGATACGTATCCCTCCACTACACTACTACACTACATGATACGTATCCCTCCTCTACACTACTATGATACGTATCCCTCCACTACACTACTACACTACTATGATACGATCCCTCCACTACACTACTACACTACATGATACGATCCCTCCTCTACACTACTATGATACGATCCCTCCACTACACTACTACACCACTATGATACGTATCCCTCCACTACACTACTACACTACTATGATACGTATCCCTCCACTACACTACTACACTACTATGATACGTATCCCTCCACTACACTACTATGATACGATCCTCCACTACACTACTACACCACTATGATACGATCCCTCCACTACACTACTACACTACTATGATACGATCCCTCCACTACACTACTATGATACGTATCCCTCCACTACACTACTATGATACGTATCCCTCCACTACACTACTACACTACTATGATACGTATCCCTCCACTACACTACTATGATACATATCCCTCCTCTACACTACTATGATACGTATCCCTCCTCTACACTACTATGATACGATCCCTCCTCTACACTACTACACTACTATGATACGTATCCCTCCACTACACTACCATGATACGTATCCCTCCACTACACTACTATGATACGATCCCTCCACTACACTACTATGATACGATCCCTCCACTACACTACTATGATACATATCCCTCCTCTACACTACTATGATACGATCCCTCCACTACACTACTACACTACTATGATACGATCCCTCCACTACACTACTATGATACGTATCCTCCACTACACTACTATGATACATATCCCTCCACTACACTACTATGATACGATCCCTCCACTACACTACTACACTACTATGATACATATCCCTCCTCTACACTACTATGATACGATCCCTCCACTACACTACTACACTACTATGATACGTATCCCTCCTCTACACTACTATGATACGTATCCCTCCTCTACACTACTATGATACGATCCCTCCACTACACTACTATGATAAGTATCCCTCCACTACACTACTATGATACGATCCCTCCTCTACACTACTATGATACGATCCCTCCTCTACACTACTATGATACGATCCTCCACTACACTACTATGATACGTATCCCTCCACTACACTACTACACTACTATGATACGTATCCCTCCACTACACTACTACACTACTATGATACGTATCCCTCCACTACACTACTACACTACTATGATACGAATCCTCCACTACACTACTACACTACTATGATACGTATCCCTCCATTACACTACTACACTACTATGATACGATCCCTCCACTACACTACTACACTACTATGATACGATCCCTCCACTACACTACTACACTACTATGATACGTATCCCTCCACTACACTACTACACTACTATGATACATATCCCTCCTCTACACTACTATGATACGATCCCTCCACTACACTACTATGATACGATCCCTCCACTACACTACTACACTACTATGATACGATCCCTCCTCTACATTACTATGATACGATCCCTCCACTACACTACTATGATACGATCCCTCCACTACACTACTATGATACGATCCTCCACTACACTACTATGATACGATCCCTCCACTACACTACTACACTACTATGATACATATCCCTCCTCTACACTACTATGATACGTATCCCTCCACTACACTACTATGATACGATCCCTCCACTACACTACTACACTACTATGATACGATCCTCCTCTACACTACTATGATACGATCCCTCCTCTACACTACTATGATACGATCCCTCCACTACACTACTATGATACGTATCCTCCACTACACTACTATGATACGTATCCCTCCACTACACTACTACACTACTATGATACGTATCGCTCCACTACACTACTATGATACGTATCCCTACACTACACTACTACACTACTATGATACGATCCCTCCACTACACTACTACACTACTATGATACGTATCCCTCCATTACACTACTACACTACTATGATACGTATCCCTCCACTACACTACTATGATACGATCCCTCCACTACACTACTATGATACGTATCCCTCCACTACACTACTATGATACGATCCCTCCACAACACTACTACACTACTATGATACGATCCCTCCACTACACTACTATGATACGATCGCTCCACTACACTACTATGATACGATCCCTCCACTACACTACTTTGATACATATCCCTCCACTACACTACTATGATATGTATCCCTCCACTACACTACTATGATACGTATCCCTCCACTACACTACTATGATACGTATCCCTCCTCTACACGACTATGATACGATCCCTCCACTACACTACTACACTACTTTGATACGATCCCTCCACTACACTACTATGATACGTATCCCTCCACTACACTACTACACTACTATGATACATATCCCTCCACTACACTACTATGATACGTATCCCTCCACTACACTACTATGATACGTATCCCTCCTCTACACGACTATTATACGTATCCCTCCACTACACTACTACACTACTTTGATACGATCCCTCCACTACACTACTATGATACGTATCCCTCCACTACACTACTACACTACTATGATACGATCCCTCCACTACACTACTACACTACTTTGATACGATCCCTCCACTACACTACTATGATACGATCCCTCCACTACATTACTATGATATGTATCCCTCCTCTACACCACTACGATACGTATCCTCCACTACACTACTACACTACTATGATACGATCCCTCCACTACACTACTATGATACGATCCCTCCACTACACTACTCCACTACTATGATACGATCCCTCCACTACACTACTACACTACTATGATACGATCCCTCCTCTACACTACTATGATACGATCCCTCCTCTACACTACTACACTACTATGATACATATCCCTCCTCTACACTACTATGATACGTATCCCTCCACTACACTACTATGATATGTATCCCTCCACTACACTACTATGATACGTATCCCTCCACTACACTACTATGATACGATCCCTCCTCTACACGACTATGATACGTATCCCTCCACTACACTACTACACTACTATGATACGATCCCTCCACTACAATACTACACTACTATGATACGATCCCTCCAATACACTACTACACTACTATGATACGATCCCTCCACTACACTACTACACTACTATGATACGTATCCCTCCACTACCCTACTACACTACTATGATACATATCCCTCCTCTACACTACTATGATACGTATCCCTCCACTACACTACTATGATACGATCCCTCCACTACACTACTACACTACTATGATACGTATCCCTCCTCTACACTACTATGATACATATCCCTCCACTACACTACTATGATACGTATCCCTCCACTACACTACTATGATACGTATCCCTCCACTACACTACTATGATACGTATCCCTCCACTACACTACTACACTACTATGATACATATCCCTCCTCTACACTACTATGATACGATCCCTCCACTACACTACTATGATATGTATCCCTCCTCTACACTACTATGATACGTATCCTCCACTACACTACTATGATACGATCCCTCCACTACACTACTACACTACTATGATACGTATCCCTCCTCTACACTACTATGATACGATCCCTCCTCTACACTACTATGATACGATCCCTCCACTACACTACTATGATACGTATCCCTCCACTACACTACTATGATACGTATCCCTCCACTACACTACTACACTACTATGATACGTATCGCCTCCACTACACTACTATGATACGATCCCTCCACTACACTACTACACTACTATGATACGTATCCCTCCACTACACTACTATGATACGTATCCCTCCATTACACTACTACACTACTATGATACGTATCCCTCCACTACACTACTATGATACGATCCCTCCACTACACTACTATGATACGATCCCTCCACTACACACTACTATGATACGATCCCTCCACTACACTACTACACTACTATGATACGATCCCTCCACTACACTACTATGATACGACGCCTCTCCACTACACTACTATGATACGATCCCTCCACTACACCACTATGATACGATCCCTCCACTACACTACTCCACTACTATGATACGTATCCCTCCACTACACTACTATGATACGATCCCTCCACTACACTACTACACTACTATGATACGTATCGCCCACTACACTACTATGATACGTATCCCTCCACTACACCACTATGATACGTATCCCTCCACTACACTACTACACTACTATGATACGATCCCTCCTCTACACTACTATGATACGATCCCTCCTCTACACTACTACACTACTATGATACATATCCCTCCACTCCACTACTATGATACGATCCTCCACTACACTACTATGATATGTATCCCTCCACTACACTACTATGATACGATCCCTCCACTACACTACTATGATACGATCCCTCCACTACAATACTATGATACGATCCCTCCACTACACTACTATGATATGTATCCCTCCTCTACACCACTACGATACGATCCCTCCACTACACTACTACACTACTATGATACGATCCCTCCACTACACTACTACACTACTATTATACGATCCCTCCAATACACTACTACACTACTATGATACGATCCCTCCACTACACTACTACACTACTATGATACGATCCCTCCACTACAGTACTACACTACTATGATACATATCCCTCCTCTACACTACTATGATACGATCCCTCCACTACACTACTATGATACGATCCCTCCACTACACTACTACACTACTATGATACGATCCCTGCTCTACACTACTATGATACATATCCCTCCACTACACTACTATGATACGATCCCTCCACTACACTACTATGATACGATCCCTCCACTACACTACTATGATACGATCCCTCCACTACACTACTACACTACTATGATACATATCCCTCCTCTACACTACTATGATACGATCCCTCCACTACACTACTATGATACGATCCCTCCACTACACTACTACACTACTATGATACGATCCCTCCTCTACACTACTATGATACGATCCCTCCTCTACACTACTATGATACGATCCCTCCACTACACTACTATGATACGATCCCTCCACTACACTACTATGATACGATCCCTCCACTACACTACTACACTACTATGATACGATCGCTCCACTACACTACTATGATACGATCCCTCCACTACACTACTACACTACTATGATACGATCCCTCCACTACACTACTATGATACGATCCCTCCACTACACTACTATGATACGTATCCCTCCACTACACTACTATGATACGATCCTCCACTACACCACTATGATACGATCCCTCCACTACACTACTACACTACTATGATACGTATCCCTCCTCTACACTACTATGATACGATCCCTCCTCTACACTACTACACTACTATGATACATATCCCTCATCTCCACTACTATGATACGATCCTCCACTACACTACTATGATATGTATCCCTCCACTACACTACTATGATACAGATCCCTCCACTACACTACTATGATACGATCCTCCACTACACTACTATGATACGATCCTCCACTACACTACTATGATATGTATCCCTCCACTACACTACTATGATATGTATCCCTCCACTACACTACTATGATACGATCCCTCCACTACACTACTATGATATGTATCCCTCCACTACACTACTATGATACATATCCCTCCACTACACTACTATGATATGTATCCCTCCACTACACTACTACACTACTATGATACATATCCCTCCACTCCACTACTATGATACGTATCCCTCCACTACACTACTACACTACTTTGATACATATCCCTCCACTCCACTACTATGATACGTATCCCTCCACTACACTACTACACTACTTTGATACGATCCCTCCACTACACTACTAATATACGTATCCCTCCACTACACTACTACACTACTATGATACATATCCCTCCACTACACTACTATGATACGATCCCTCCACTACACTACTATGATACGATCCTCCACTACACTACTATGATACGATCCCTCCACTACACTACTACACTACTATGATACAGATCCCTCCACTACACTACTATGATACGATCCCTCCACTACACCACTATGATACGTATCCTCCACTACACCACTATGATACGATCCCTCCACTACACTACTCCACTACTATGATACGATCCCTCCACTACACTACTACACTACTATGATACGATCCCTCCTCTACACTACTATGATACGATCCCTCCTCTACACTACTACACTACTATGATACATATCCCTCCTCTACACTACTATGATACGTATCCCTCCACTACACTACTATGATATGTATCCCTCCACTACACTACTATGATACGATCCTCCACTACACTACTATGATACGTATCCCTCCTCTACACGACTATGATACGATCCCTCCACTACACTACTACACTACTATGATACGATCCCTCCACTACACTACTACACTACTATGATACGATCCCTCCAATACACTACTACACTACTATGATACGATCCCTCCACTACACTACTACACTACTATGATACGATCCCTCCACTACACTACTACACTACTATGATACGATCGCTCCACTACACTACTATGATACGATCCCTCCACTACACTACTACACTACTATGATACAGATCCCTCCACTACACTACTATGATCGATCCCTCCATTACACTACTACACTACTATGATACGATCCCTCCACTACACTACTATGATACGTATCCCTCCACTACACTACTATGATACGTATCCCTCCACTACACTACTATGATACGATCCCTCCACTACACTACTACACTACTATGATACGTATCCCTCCACTACACTACTATGATACGATCGCTCCACTACACTACTATGATACGTATCCCTCCACTACACCACTATGATACGTATCCCTCCACTACACTACTCCACTACTATGATACGTATCCCTCCACTACACTACTACGATACGATCCCTCCACTACACTACTATGATACGATCCCTCCACTACACTACTACACTACTATGATACGACGCTCCACTACACTACTATGATACGATCCCTCCACTACACCACTATGATACGTATCCCTCCACTACACTACTACACTACTATGATACGTATCCCTCCTCTACACTACTATGATACGTATCCCTCCTCTACACTACTACACTACTATGATACATATCCCTCCACTCCACTACTATGATACGTATCCTCCACTACACTACTATGATATGTATCCCTCCACTACACTACTATGATACGATCCCTCCACTACACTACTATGATACGTATCCCTCCACTACACTACTATGATATGTATCCCTCCACTACACTACTATGATATGTATCCCTCCACTACACTACTATGATACCAGATCCCTCCACTACACTACTATGATATGTATCCCTCCACTACACTACTATGATACATATCCCTCCACTACACTACTATGATACGTATCCCTCCACTACACTACTACACTACTATGATACATATCCCTCCACTCCACTACTATGATACGTATCCCTCCACTACACTACTACACTACTTTGATACATATCCCTCCACTCCACTACTATGATACGTATCCCTCCACTACACTACTACACTACTTTGATACGTATCCTCCACTACACTACTAATATACGTATCCCTCCACTACACTACTACACTACTATGATACATATCCCTCCACTACACTACTATGATACGTATCCCTCCACTACACTACTATGATACGTATCCCTCCACTACACTACTATGATACGTATCCCTCCACTACACTACTACACTACTATGATACGTATCCCTCCACTACACTACTATGATACGTATCCCTCCACTACACCACTATGATACGATCCCTCCACTACACCACTATGATACGTATCCCTCCACTACACTACTCCACTACTATGATACGTATCCCTCCACTACACTACTACACTACTATGATACGTATCCCTCCTCTACACTACTATGATACGTATCCCTCCTCTACACTACTACACTACTATGATACATATCCCTCCTCTACACTACTATGATACGTATCCCTCCACTACACTACTATGATATGTATCCCTCCACTACACTACTATGATACGTATCCCTCCACTACACTACTATGATACGTATCCCTCCTCTACACGACTATGATACGTATCCCTCCACTACACTACTACACTACTTTGATACGTATCCCTCCACTACACTACTATGATATGTATCCCTCCACTACACTACTACACTACTATGATACATATCCCTCCACAACACTACTATGATACGTATCCCTCCACTACACTACTATGATACGTATCCCTCCTCTACACGACTATGATACGTATCCTCCACTACACTACTACACTACTTTGATACGTATCCCTCCACTACACTACTATGATACGTATCCCTCCAATACACTACTACACCACTATGATACGTATCCCTCCACTCCACTACAATGATACATATCCCTCCACTCCACTACTATGATACGTATCCCTCCACTACACTACTATGATACGTATCCCTCCACTACACTACTATGATACGTATCCCTCCACTACACTACTATGATACGTATCCCTCCACCACACTACTATGATACGTATCCCTCCACTACACTACTATGATACGTATCCCTCCACTACACTACTATGATACGTATCCCTCCACTACACTACTATGACACGCATCACTGGGGATTAATTCATTTAAATTAATTATTGATAGGGTCCTTTTTTCTGAATTTCCACTTGACTGACGTGCCCAAAGTAAACTGCCTGTTACTCAGGCCCAGAAACCAGGATATGCATATAATTGGTACCATTGGATAGAAAACACATTGAAGTTTGTTGAAATGTTAAAATAATGTATGAATCTCTAACATAATTTCTCTGGTAGGAGAAAATCGAAAGAAAAACCAACCAGAATTATTTTTTTTGAGATCCCATGCTCTTACAATGGAAAGCTATGGGTCATATGCAATTCCAGCTCCCAGATTGCAATTCCTACGGCTTCCACTAGATGTCACTGGTCTTTTTTCAAGGTTTCAGGCTCGTTTCTTTCCAAATGAGGAACAATTTTGAGTTTTAGTACTGGGAGTCATAGTTGGTAACCAGTCTGTGCGTGCCTGACGAAGTGGACGCGCAACTGCCAATGTTGCTTTCCTATTGAACATACTTTTTCCCATATGAAATATTATAGCTTAATTGCATTTTAGGTTACCTGTGGATTAAATAGAAACATAGTTTGACACAGTTTGACTCGTTTTAACAAAGTTTAGTGGTAGATTTTTTGGGTTCCTTTCTATCACGTTGAACGAGTTGATTGCTCAAATCGATGGCGCCAACTAAACTGACTTTTTGGGATATAAAGAAGGATTTTATCTCACAAAACGACACTACATGTTGTAGCTGGGACCCTTTGGATTGCAAATCAGAGGAAGATTTTCAAAAAGTAATTCAATATTTAATCGCTATTTGTGATTTTACGAAGCCTGTGCCGGTTGAAAAATATTTTGATGTGGGGAGCCATCCTCAAAAAATAGCATGGCATGCTTTTGCTATACAGCCTATTGTAAATCGGAAAATGTAGTTTGATTAACAATAATTTAACCTTTAAACCAATATAATATACTAGATGTTTTATATGCATTATTTTAATGATTATTTATTGAATAGTGCGCCCTGCTGGCAGGACACCTAGCCCTAAGCAGTTTTAAGAAGAGAGTATACCAATGCCCAATTTAAAAAAGAGAGAGCAAGAAATAGAGAGAAACAGAGAGTGAGAAAGAAAGAGTGAAAGAGAGAGAGAGTGAGAGGAAGAGAGAGAGAATGAAAGAGAGAGAGAGGGGAGAGAGAGAGAGAGAGAGAGAGAGAGAGAAAGCAGTAGCGGACAAGTGCAGTGATAAAATGGGAAGAATTCTACTGTCACAAAATATGGATAATGTATGTGTATATATTTACCATTACTACAGTGTTAATATGTATATATTTACCATTACTACAGTGTTAATATGTATACCTGACATGATGACTCCTTGCTGTCCCCAGTCCACCTGGCCGTGCTGCTGCTCCAGTTCCAACTGTGCTGCCTTATTATTATTCGACCATGCTGGTCATTTATGAACATTTGAACATCTTGGCCATGTTCTGTCATAATCTCTACCCGGCACAGCCAGAAGAGGACTGGCCACCCCACATAGCCTGGTTCCTCTCTTGGTTTCTTCCTAGGTTTTGGCCTTTCTAGGGAGTTTTTCCTAACCACCGTGCTTCTACACCTGCATTGCTTGCTGTTTGGGGTTTTAGGCTGGGTTTCTGTACAGCACTTTGAGATATCAGCTGATGTACGAAGGGCTATATAAATACATTAGATTTGATTTGATTAATATGTATATATTTATCATTACTACAGTGTTAATATGTGTATATTTATCATTACTACAGTGTTAATATGTGTATATATTTACCATTGTCACAGTGTTAATATATGTGTATATATTTACTATAACTACAGTGTCAATATGTGTATATATTTACTATAACTACAGTGTCAATATGTGTATATATTTACTATTACTACAGTGTTAATATGTGTATATATTTACTATTACTACAGTGTTAATATGTGTATATATTTACCATTACTACAGTGGTAATATGTATATATTTACTATTACTACAGTGTTAATATGTGTATATATTTACCATTACTACAGTGTTAATATGTGTATATATTTACCATTACTACAGTGTTAATATGTGAATATATTTACCATTGTTACTGTGTTAATATATATTTACCATTACTACTGTGTTAATATGTGAATATATTTACCATTGTTACTGTGTTAATATGTATATATTTACCATTACTACAGTGTTAATATGTGAATATATTTACCATTGTTACTGTGTTAATATGTATATATTTACCATTACTACAGTGTTAATATGTGAATATATTTACCATTGTTACTGTGTTAATATGTATATATTTACCATTACTACAGTGTTAATATGTGAATATATTTACCATTACTACAGTGGTAATATGTATATATTTACTATTACTACAGTGTTAATATATGTATATATATTTACCATTACTACAGTGTTAATATGTGAATATATTTACCATTGTATTGTTTTTATTTCTCTCTGCATTTGTTGGAATTCGGACATTAAGATTTTTACTGTACCCTGTAATTACATCACCAACTCTGTACATGTGACTGTTAAACTTGTAATCTCATCTAGACACAATAGGTGGATTCAGGACCATGGTCAGCGCATCGGCCGGACACCAGCTGGGCACTGGACTGGAATATGCGCAAACAAGTATTCAGGCGTACCTTTCTTGTGTGTTTCACGTTTTACCGTGCAAGGCGTAGACGCCTCGGCTCGGTGTTGAAGAACGAGACAGTTTCTTCGTAGTCCAAAGAGTCACTGAGGTTCCTTTAAAGGACAACAGGGTGAAGTTGTTGAGACGGCGTAGTCAACATGCAACACCTGATGGATGTTAATGATATGGCCGGCAGTGGAGAAGAGTCTATCAACACTACGTGAAGACATAGGAAGGGTGATGATGGCCTTTAGCAGTCTGTTGATGTTAGGAACAGTGTCAGGGTTACAGCTGTCTGAAAACTTCAATAAGGGACGGAATCCCCCCTGCAGAATGCAGTTTCAGAGAGAGAGATAGAGGATCCAACAATATGCTTTCTTTCTGGGTATACTATACACCCAGGGCGTCCTGTAGTCCCAGTGATATGTCTGGGACCGTTGAAACAGACTCTGGGACAGTTCTGGGATGACATATCACTCTGGGACAGTTCTGGGATGACATATAACACTCTGGGACAGTTCTGGGATGACATATCACTCTGGGACAGTTCTGGGATGACATATCACTCTGGGACAGTTCTGGGATGACATATCACTCTGGGACAGTTCTGGGATGACATATCACTCTGGGACAGTTCTGGGATGACATATCACTCTGGGACAGTTCTGGGATGACATATAACACTCTGGGACAGTTCTGGGATGACATATAACTCTCTGGGACAGTTATGGGATGACATATTCAAAATGAATACAACTAGGCCTACTGCAACAGATCATAACTTTTAGCTTAAAATGTTGACAAACTATTACTTCCTCACATTATAAACTCAGCCATGTGCACATGGTAGTAAAGCCAATGTGCAAATGTTCCCAAATGAAATTAGCTAGAAAATACTTTTAAAAAGCGCAAGTCACATGAAAGAAGTTTCATGTGATGAGCCAGAGGAGGATGTAGAGATGCAATCAGCCAGCTTCTGGGTGGCAGGGTTGCCTAGTGGTTAGAGCGTTGGACTAGAAACCAGAAGGTTGCAAGTTCAAACCCCCGAGATGACAAGGTACAAATCTGTCATTCTGCCCCCAGAACAAGGCAGTTCCTAGGCTGTCATTGAAAATAAGAATTTGTTCTTAACTGACTTGCCTAGTTAAGTAAGGGAAAAATAAAAAACACTGCTTACTAATATGACCTGGATTGTGATGGTGTGCAACAGGACCTGGCCTTGATCTGAAACAACTGTGAATATCTACAGAATCAAGACTTTAGACCTTAATGTTAATTATCTTACATTATAACTGTCAAACATGACGGCCGTTTAGCTTACATTTCTGCAAAAAAAAAAAAAAGGTCATTAAAGTTTAGCTACATTTTCTGGTGCGTCCTTCATGTCAGCATCGGTGTGGACACGAGAGGCTGTAGCCAATAAGCATTTACCTCAGGTTACACTTTTAGACTTAGGCTAATTATGTATGTATATTTATGCAAAATATATTTAAATATTATTCCAATGTTGACCTTTTTATTTGAATGTCTGACAGCCTCATTTATCTATTTCAGGCTACTCTAATTAGCCTTTTAAATCACTGTGAAAGACCTAGAATCCTAGAGTAGACACATGTTGGCAAGTATTTTAATTCCGGACAATTTATCTTCAGTTTGGGAGGATTTAAATTGCACTTCGAGATGATTCAGGTCCTTCAGGGTGATTCAGGTACTGTGAGGTGATTCAGGTACTGTGAGGTGATTCAGGTACTGTGAGGTGATTCAGGTACTTCAGGGTGATTCAGGTACTGTGAGGTGATTCAGGTACTGTGAGGTGATTCAGGTACTGTGAGGTGATTCAGGTACTGTGAGGTGATTCAGGTACTGTGAGGTGATTCAGGTACTGTGAGGTGATTCAGGTACTTCAGGGTAATTCAGGTACAGGTGATGATTTTGTTTTGGTCGGGAGCCTTATATGAAGCAAGCTAGCATTGGCCAGAAAGTTTGAAGTCAGATCAAATAAAATAAAATTGTATTTGTCACATGCTCTGGAATGCTTAATTATAAATATACTTAACCTGCATCATGTCAAGAGAGAGAGTGAGAGAGAGCTGAGAGAGAGAGAGAGAGAGAGAGAGAGAGAGAGAGAGAGAGAGAGAGAGAGAGCTGAGAGAGAGAGAGAGAGAGAGAGAGAGAGAGAGAGAGAGAGAGAGAAAGAGAGAGAGAGAGAGAGACCGGCGCAGCGGTGAGGAACTGATTAACTCCATTACTGACTATTACAACTCTCTTGATGTACTGGACTCATGGAGGATTCATGATGGACTCAGGGAGGATTCATGATGGACTCATGGAGGATTCATGATGGACTCATGATGGACTCATGGAGGATTCATGATGGACTCATGATGGACTCATGGAGGATTCATGATGGACTCATGATGGACTCAGCGAGGATTCATGATGGACTCAGGGAGGATTCATGATGGACTCATGGAGGATTCATGATGGACTCATGATGGACTCATGATGGACTCATGAAGGATTCATGATGGACTCATGATGGACTCATGAAGGATTCATGATGGACTCATGATGGACTCATGATGGACTCAGGGAGGATTCATGATGGACTCATGATGGACTCATGATGGACTCATGATGGACTCATGATGGACTCATGATGGACTCAGGGAGGATTCATGATGGACTCATGATGGACTCATGATGGACTCATGGAGGCTTCATGATTTACTCATGATGGACTCATGGAGGATTCATGATGGACTCATGATGGACTCATGATGGACTCAGGGAGGATTCATGATGGACTCATGATGGACTCATGATGGACTCATGGAGGATTCATGATGGACTCATGATGGACTCATGGAGGATTCATGATGGACTCATGATGGACTCATTGTGGATTCATGATGGATTCATGATGGACTCATGATGGACTCATGATGGACTCATGGAGGATTCATGATGGACTCATGGAGGATTCATGATGGACTCATGATGGATCTTATCTCTCTCTCTTTCCTTTCCAGCTTGCTCCAGAGGGATGGATGACTCAGGCATCTGGCTGTCTGCAGCCACACATGAATTTACATTATTTTATGAAATAAAAGAAGCCTAAAAGCAAAACGTTTATTTATTTGTTATTTATATTCTCCAGATGAAAATATGATTATTTGTAAAGCAATATAACTTACATTAACACCCTGTTTGGAAAAACATACGTTTTAACCCTTCACTATCAATCACTTATATAAAACTCAGCAAAAAAAGAAACGTCCTCTCACGGTCACCTGGGTTTATTTTCAGCAAACTTAACATGTGTAAATATTTGTATGAACATAACAAGATTCAACAGCTGAGACGTAAACTGAACAAGTTCCACAAACATGCTGATTAACAGAAATGGAATAATGTGTCCCTGAACAAAGGGGGGGGGTCAAAATCAAAAGCAACAGTCAGTATTTGGTGTGGCCACCAGCTGCATTAAGTACTGCAGTGCATGTCCTCCTCATGGACTGCACCAGATTTGCCAGTTCTAAACTGTTTTCCTGATCAATTTGATGTTATTTTAATGGACAACATTTTTTTGCTTTTCTTTCAAAAACAAAAACATTTCTAAGTGACCAAAAACGTTTTAACTGTAGTGTGTATACATATACAAAAGTATGTGGACACCCCTTCAAATTAGTAGATTTGTCTAATTCAGCCACACCCGTTGCTGGCATATGTATACATTTGAGCACACCGCCATGCAATCTCCATAGACAAACAATGGCAGTAGAATGGCCTTACTGAAGAGTTCAGTGAGTTTCAACGTGCCACCTTTCCAACAAGTCAGTTTGTCAAATTTCTGTTAGAGCTGACCCGATCAAATGTGCTGTTATTGTGAAGTGGAACAGACTTGGATGAAATGTCAGGATTTGTGAAAAACTGAGTTTAAATGTACTTGTCTAAGGTGTATGTAAACTCCCGACTTCAACTGTATATTTTTATTTTACTAGGTAAGTCAGTTAAGAACAAATTCTTATTTTCAATGACGGCCTAGGAACAGTGGGTTAATTGCCTGTTCAGGGGCAGAACGACAGATTTGTACCTTGTCAGCTCGGGGATTTGAACTTGCAACCTTCCAGTTACTAGGCCAACTCTCTAACCACTAGGCTACCCTGCCGCCCCAGGGTGTACTTGTACTGAGTCAGTGTGCGGGGTACAGGTTAGAGGTAATTTGTATATGTAGGTAGGGGTGAAGTGACTATGCACAGATAATAAACAGTGAGTAGCAGCAGCGTACAGAACAAATGGGGAGGGGGTTCATGTAATAGTCATTTGATTAATCTCTTGTCTTTTTTTTTTAGGTATTTCCTTAAAACTGCAATGTTTGGTTTTAAGGGCTTGTATGTTAGCATTTCACTGTAAGGTCTACTACACCTGTTGTATTCAGCATTTCACTGTCAGGTCTACTACACCTGTTGTATTCAGCATTTCACTGTAAGGTCTACTACACCTGTTGTATTCAGCATTTCACTGTAAGGTCTACTACACCTGTTGTATTCAGCATTTCACTGTAAGGTCTACTATACCTGTTGTATTCAGCATTTCACTGTAAGGTCTACCTACACCTGTAGTATTCAGCATTTCACTGTAAGGTCTACTATACCTGCTGTATTCGGCATTTCACTGTAAGGTCTACTACACCTGTTGTTTTCGGCATTTCACTGTAAGGTCTACTACACCTGTTGTATTCAGCATTTCACTGTAAGGTCTACTATACCTGTTGTATTCGGCATTTCACTGTAAGGTCTACTACAGAGAGAGAGAGCTGAGAGAGAGAGAGAGAGAGAGAGAGAGAGAGAGAGAGAGCTGAGAGAGAGAGAGAGAGAGAGAGAGAGAGAGAGAGAGAGAGAGAGAGAGAGAGCTGAGAGAGAGAGAGAGAGAGAGAGAGAGAGAGAGAGAGCTGAGAGAGAGAGAGAGAGAGAGAGAGCTGAGAGAGAGAGAAAGAGAGAGAGAGAGAGAGAGAGAGAGAGCTGAGAGAGAGAGAGAGATAGAGAGAGAGAGCTGAGAGAGAGAGGGAGAGAGAGAGAGAGAGAGAGAGAGAGCGAGACCGGCGCAGAGGTGAGGAACTGATTAACTCCATTACTGACTATTAAAACTCTCTTGATGTACTGGACTCTTGGAGGATTCATCATGGACTCATGGAGGATTCATGATGGACTCATGGAGGATTCATGATGGACTCATGATGGACTCATGGAGGATTCATGATGGACTCATGATGGGCTCATGGAGGATTCATGATGGACTCATGATGGACTCATGATGGATTCATGATGGACTCATGGAGGATTCATGATGGAGTCAGGGAGAATTCATGATGGACTCATGATGGACTAATGGAGGATTCATGATGGACTCATGATGGACATGAAGGATTCATGATGGACTCATGATGGACTCAGGAGGATTCATGATGGACTCATGATGGACTCATGATGGACTCATGATGGACTCATGATGGACTCATGATGGATTCAGGGATGGATTCATGATGGACTCATGGATGGACTCATGATGGACTCATGATGGACTCATGGAGGATTCATGATGGACTCATGGAGGATTCATGATGGACTCATGATGGACTCATGATGGACTCAGGGAGGATTCATGATGGACTCATGATGGACTCATGATGGACTCATGGAGGATTCATGATGGACTCATGATGGACTCATGGAGGATTCATGATGGACTCATGATGGACTCATTGTGGATTCATGATGGATTCATGATGGACTCATGATGGACTCATGATGGACTCATGGTGGGAGGATTCATGATGGACTCATGGAGGATTCATGATGGACTCATGATGGATCTGATGGACTCATGATGGATCTCTCTTTCCTTTCCAGCTTGCTCCAGAGGGATTGATGACTCAGGCATCTGGCTGTCTGCAGCCACACATGAATTTACATTATTTTATGAAATAAAAGAAGCCTAAAAGCAAAACGTTTATTTATTTGTTATTTATATACTCCAGATGAAAATATGATTATTTGTAAAGCAATATAACTTACATTAACACACTGTTTGGAAAAACATACGTTTTAACCATTCACTATCAATCACTTATATAAAACTCAGCAAAAAAAGAAACGTCCTCTCACTGTCACCTGGGTTTATTTTCAGCAAACTTAACATGTGTAAATATTTGTATGAACATAACAAGATTCAACAACTGAGACGTAAACTGAACAAGTTCCACAGACATGCTGATTAACAGAAATGGAATAATGTGTCCCTGAACAAAGGGGGGGGGGGGTCAAAATAAAAAGTAACAGTCAGTATTTGGTGTGGCCACCAGCTGCATTAAGTACTGCAGTGCATGTCCTCCTCATGGACTGCACCAGATTTGCCAGTTCTAAACTGTTTTCCTGATCAATTTGATGTTATTTTAATGGACAACATTTTTTTGCTTTTCTTTCAAAAACAAAAACATTTCTAAGTGACCAAAAACTTTTTAACTGTAGTGTGTATACATATACAAAAGTATGTAGACACCCCTTCAAATTAGTAGATTTGTCTAATTCAGCCACACCCGTTGCTGGCATATGTATACATTTGAGCACACAGCCATGCAATCTCCATAGACAAACAATGGCAGTAGAATGGGCTTACTGAAGAGTTCAGTGAGTTTCAACGTGCCACCTTTCCCAACAAGTCAGTTTGTCAAATTTCTGTTAGAGCTGACCCGATCAAATGTAAGTGCTGTTATTGAGAAGTGGATCAGACTTGGATGAAATGTCAGGATTTGTGAAAAACTGAGTTTAAATGTACTTGTCTAAGGTGTATGTAAACTTCTGACTTCAACTGTATATTTTACCTTTATTTTACTAGGTAAGTCAGTTAAGAACAAATTCATATTTTCAATGACGGCCTAGGAACAGTGGGTTAATTGCCTGTTCAGGGGCAGAACGACAGATTTGTACCTTGTCAGCTCAGGGATTTGAACTAGCAACCATCTGGTTACTAGCCCAACTCTCTAACCACTAGGCTACCCTGCCGCCTCCAGGGTGTACTGGTACTGAGTCAGTGTGCGGGGGTACAGGTTAGAGGTAATTTGTATATGTAGGTAGGGGTGAAGTGACTATGCACAGATAATAAACAGTGAGTAGCAGCAGCGTACAGAACAAATGGGGAGGGGGTTCATGTAATAGTCATTTGATTAATCTCTTGTCTTTTTTTAGGTATTTCCTTAAAACTGCAATGTTTTGTTTTAAGGGCTTGTATGTTAGCATTTCACTGTAAGGTCTACTACACCTGTTGTATTCAGCATTTCACTGTAAGGTCTACTACACCTGTTGTATTCAGCATCTCACTGTTGTAAGGTCTACTACACCTGTTGTATTCAGCATTTCACTGTGAGGTCTACTACACCTGTTGTATTCAGCATCTCACTGTAAGGTCTACTATACCTGTTGTATTCAGCATTTCACTGTAAGGTCTACTACACCTGTTGTATTCAGCATTTCACTGTTAGGTCTACTACACCTGTTGTATTCAGCATTTCACTGTAAGGTCTACTACACCTGTTGTATTCAGCATTTCACTGTAAGGTCTACTACACCTGTTGTATTCAGCATTCCACTGTAAGGTCTACTACACCTGTTGTATTCGGCATTTCACTGTGAGGTCTACTACACCTGTTGTATTCAGCATTTCACTGTAAGGTCTACTACACCTGTTGTATTCATCATTTCACTGTAAGGTCTACTACACCTGTTGTTTTCAGCATTTCACTGTAAGGTCTACTACACCTGTTGTATTCAGCATTTCACTGTAAGGTCTACTACACCTGTTGTATTCAGCATTTCACTGTTAGGTCTACTACACCTGTTGTATTCAGCATTTCACTGTAAGGTCTACTACACCTGTTGTATTCAGCATTTCACTGTTAGCCTACACCTGTTGTATTCAGCATTTCACTGTAAGGTCTACCTACACCTGTTGTATTCAGCATTTCACTGTAAGGTCTACTACACCTGTTGTATTCAGCATTTCACTGTAAGGTATACTACACCTGTTGTATTCAGCATTTCACTGTAAGGTCTACTACACCTGTTGTATTCAGCATTTCACTGTAAGGTCTACTACACCTGTTGTATTCAGCATTTCACTGTAAGGTCTACTACACCTGTTGTATTCAGCATTTCACTGTAAGGTCTACTACACCTGTTGTATTCAGCATTTCACTGTGAGGTCTACTACACCTGTTGTATTCAGCATTTCACTGTGAGGTCTACTACACCTGTTGTATTCGGAGCATGTGAATAATGTCAAGTCCTCTGACACACCCCCAGACCATTTTAAACGTTTTATATAGTTCTGATCCCAGAGACATATTAGTCTTTGGGGTTCTCTTTTTAGTATAGTGAGAGGGGACACATACAGTGCCTTGCGAAAGTATTCGGCCCCCTTGAACTTTGCGACCTTTCGCCACATTTCAGGCTTCAAACATAAAGATATAAAACTGTATTTTTTTGTGAAGAATCAACAACAAGTGTTCCTTGTTCTTCATGATGCTCTCTGAGCTTTTAACGGACCTCTGAGACTATCACAGTGCAGGTGCATTTATATGGAGACTTGATTACACACAGGTGGATTGTATTTATCATCATTAGTCATTTAGGTCAACATTGGATCATTCAGAGATCCTCACTGAACTTCTGGAGAGAGTTTGCTGCACTGAAAGTAAAGGGGCTGAATAATTTTGCACGCCCAATTTTTCAGTTTTTGATTTGTTAAAAAAGTTTGAAATATCCAATAAATGTCGTTCCACTTCATGATTGTGTCCCACTCTTTGTTGATTCTTCACAAAAAAATACAGTTTTATATCTGTATATGTATAGTATGAAACACTCAAGGTTATTGGAACAGTATAATATTGTAAGTTTATTGGGAGAGTGACTGTAATATTCATTGGGAAGACATGGACACAATGAAAGCAGAAGTATTATCTGTGAAATACTATTCGTTCATGTCAGACAGACAACAGCTGGACATAACATTAGAGGAAGAAGGGATGTGAGGTAGGATCATTCTTCCTGGTTGCAAATATAAATACTGACATTACATACTCAATGAAATGAAAACGCTGAACACACTTCGGGACATTTGATCAGAAACGGTCTCGTCAGTCCTGACTTAACCCAATCGATGCCTCATTAAATCACCAGGATAAATCTTAACTTGAGATACACGTGAATGACTCGAGTTTAAATATCAAACTCTCAGTGACCTTAAACTTTTACTGCAGTGGGCTAAATCAGGGTCACACAGAGGGATTCTGGGTAGTCTTTTTAAACAAATCTACTTTGAAACAACACTCTCCACCTCACACACATGGTTATGGGCTTAACCAAATTAAATAAGACACCTGTTCCATGTCAGATATAGAGTTGAAATGTTTCAACCTTGAGTTTGCGTCCCAATATTCCTATACACCACAGAAGACTGAATCACAGCGAAATCGTTTGACATAAAACACCAGATTTTCCACATATTTTTTAAAATGATGTTTATTATTTATATAATTCTGGGAAAGGGCTACTGAAGGAATAAGGCAGAAGTTAAGAGGATCTCAAGGTCGAGGATTTGGGGCGGGCGTAGTCAGTGACTGACTAACGTTCGTTAGTTTAGATTCGTGCTTCAACGCTCTTAGTTGTTGAAGAGATCTACTGCTATTTATTTTCTTGCTGAGTCTTTAATAACAACCGTACAAAATGTCAAGGTCAACTTTAAGATGTCAGCTGTGTTTAAAATCTCTGTTCAGCTGCCCCCCCCCCCCCCCCTTCTCCGGACCAAGGGTGGAACTTGGTGAACTGGTGTCCATGGAAACAGTAGTGGTGATCTGACCAGCAAAGGGCTGAGGTGAAGTTGGGGAGGTGAGTCCACTGGCTGGCCTCTTTACCTTCTTCGTGTAGGTGTCAAAGTCGAACACGTCATGCCCTGGGGAGGAAGCAGGGTTGGTGTCAATTCAGGTATCAATAATATATAATAGCATCATATATACACGGTTTTATCCAAAGTCGTTTAAATCAAATCAAATCAAATGTATTTATATAGCCCTTCTTACATCAGCTGATATATTCAAGTGCTGTACAGAAACCCAGCCTAAAACCCCAAACAGCAAGCAATGCAGGTGTAGAAGCACGGTGGCTAGGAAAAACTCCCTAGAAAGGCCAAAACCTAGGAAGAAACCTAGAGAGGAACCAGGCTATGTGGGGTGGCCAGTCCTCTTCTGGCTGTGCCGGGTGGAGATTATAACAGAACTCCCTTGCGACACTACACAGCAGCATCCAGGTGGTCAGGGAAACCAGGGAACACCTCAGTGATGTCCTTGGGGAAGCCCTCCACCAGGACATGGCTACGCTAGTGGTAGCTGAACACCTTGTTGTCCTAGAGTAGAGAGAGGAGAGGAATCTTTATGACCTATCAGAAGGCAAGGTTGCTACCATATTGTTTAAGTACCTTGTCGTCCTAGAGTGGAGAGAGGAGGAGATGCAGGAGAGGAGGGTGGAGCTACTACCATATTGTTTAGTACCTTGTTGTCCTAGAGTGGAGAGAGGAGGAGATGCAGGAGAGGAGGGTGGAGCTAAAACCATTTTGTTTATTAGTACCTTGTTGTGCTAGTGTGGAGAGAGGAGGAGATGCAGGAGAGGAGGGTGGAGCTAATACCATTTTGTTTAGTACCTTGTTGTCCTAGAGTGGAGAGAGGAGGAGATGCAGGAGAGGAGGGTGGAGCTACTACCATTTTGTTTAGACCAATCCAGTCTTTTTAATATCTGTGTATAGAGGGTGTTTCTAGACCGGACCAATGTTCAGGTTTGGGGAGGAACTGATGTAATCAGTTACAGGTCAAATCAAATTGTATTTGTCACATACACGTGTTCAGCAGATGTTATAGCGGATGAAGCAAAATGTTTGTGAATGTATTGTAGGTTGGGTGAACAAAAGGACTTGAATTCCTGTATGTTATCACAATCACACCATGAGTCGTTAATTATGAAACATACACCCCATGTCACGGTCGTGAGGAGAGAAGGACCAAGGCGCAGCGTGATAGGAGTTCCACATCTTTATTTTTAGTGAAATTTAAAACAAACCAAGAAACAAACAACGACCGTGCAGTACTAAGGTGCTACATGCACTCACTCAAAACAGGTGAGAATCAGGAACCAGGAAGTAAGATCCCCAATGAGAGACAACGATAATCAGCTGCCTCCAATTGGGAACCATACTCAATCCCAAAACATAGAAACAAAATGACTAGAACAGCCCCCTAGTCACGCTCTGACCTAAACATCATGGAGAACCAAAGGCTCTTCATGGTCAGGGTGTGACAACCCCACCCTTCTTCTTCCTCCCGGAGAGATGTTATCTGATTGCAAACAAAAAATAAACTGTAAATGTACCACCAATCAGAGACCACTACGATGACACACCTACCAGAGACCACTACGATGACACCAAACGATGACCACCATTCAGAGACCACTACGATGACACACCAAATGATGACCACCAGTCAGAGACCACTACGATGACACACCAAATGACGACCACCAATCAGAGACCACTACGATGACACACCAATCAGAGACCACTACGATGACACACCAAATGATGACCACCAATCAGAGACCACTACGATGACACACCACATGATGACCACCAATCAGAGACCACTACGATGACACACTAAATGACGACCACCAATCAGAGACCACTACGATGACACATCAAATGCGTTTGATGTATCGTTTTTGTCTCCGCCTATTACTGAAAGTAATCCAAAAGTAACTGAAAGTAATCTAATTATGTTACTGGGTTTGGATGATCCAAATGTTACATTACTGGTTACAATGTTGTATAGGTAACTAGTAACTGTAATGGATTACATTTAGAAAGTAACCTACACAACCCTGCCAATGTTTCAGTAGATATCCCTAGGAGATGAAAATCAATTTGGGGATTTAAAAGACGTCGTTCGAGACATTTTGCTCACTGGAATGGTAAAAACAGGAAGTGAAATGTTAATACCAGGAAGACGGAGGTATGCACATGGTCTTCACCGTTAGGCTGGTGGAGACGAAAACGCGGCGTCGATGTGACCCAGGTGAGGATGCTCGTCCAGCTCCTTGTAGGAACCGTTGATCAGCTCAGAGGGGCCGTGGAAGCCGGCCCACATGCGACAGAACCAAATCCACACAGAACCAAATCCACACAGAACCAAATCCACACAGAACCAAATCCACACAGAACCAAATCCACACAGTCGGTCAACTCGGATTAATAAAGATTGTCCACTAGGCAACAACATTCTATCACTGTTTTCTAGAGAGGCCTGGGATGCATCTAAACATACTGATCAATAACAGTTGTCACGCTGGCACAAATGATTCGGGAGACAAGATGCAGGAATGCGTAAAAAGGGTCTTTAATTAAGTCCAAATGACGGGGACAAAGATTAAACAAACGCGTAACAAAACACAGGGTAGAAACCCAAAACGAGTGCCTCAGATAAATAACACACACGATGATTAACACACGGGACGAGACCCGTAATCATCTGTGCAATCCACAAGGGCACGAAAGTCCAAAACAACACAGCACAGGTACTCACACGCACCAACGGACATTGGAACAATAATGGAACAGCCCAATGGAAACCAAAGGGCATACTTACACAAATACTAATCAGTGGAATATAGGCGACAGGGGAGCGTAATGAAAGTTCGTGAGGGATCCGTGACAATAGTAGCAATAATACTGATCAATTAGAATACTGATCAATAATAATACTGATCAATTAGAATACTGATCAATAATAATACTGATCAATTAGAATACTGATCAATAATAATACTGATCAATTAGAATACTGATCAATTAGAATACTGATCAATAATAATACTGATCAATTAGAATACTGATCAATTAGAATACTGATCAATAATAATGCTGATCAATAATAATACAGATTAATAGTAATACTGATCAATAATAGACAATAATGATACTGATCAATTAGAATACTGATCAATTAGAATACTGATCAATTAGAATACTGATCAATAATAATATTGGTCAATAGTTATATTGATCAATAGTAAAACTGATCAATAATAGACAATAGTTGAATTATGACGCATCAATACTGTAAGACAGATGGGGATTCATGGCTGATTTTTTATTTTTTATTTCACCTTCATTTAACCAGGTAGGCAATTAGAATACTGAGAATAAGTTCTCAATTTTGATCAACTGAATACGACCTAGAATACTGAAGATAGAATACTGATCAATTAGAATGTGAACAGACAACACAATTAGTTACTGATCAATAATGTATTGAACAATAGTAATACTGATCAATAATAATACTGATCAATTAGAATACTGATCAATTAGAATAGGCATTAGAATACTGATCAATAATAATTACAATTTTGATCAATTAGAATAGATTAATACTGATCAATAGTAAATGATCAGATGGTCATAATACTGATCAATTAGAATACTGATCAATTAGAATACTGATCAATTAGAATAGCAATAAGAATTGATAAATAAATAAAAACAATTAGAATATGGGGATTAGAATAGATCAATAAAATGATCAATAGTAATACTGATCAATAATTACTGATCAATTAGAATACTGATCAATTAGAATAGCTGATGATTTGATCAATAGTAATTGATGAGGGAGATCAATTAGAATCTGATCAATAATAATACTGATCAATAATAATACTGATCAATTAGAATACTGATCAATTAGAATACTGATCAATAATGATATTGATCAATAGTAATACTGATCAAAATAATACTGGTGTTGGCTTTAGGATGATCAATAATAATTGATCAATTTTTAATTAGAAAGCTTTTAAAATATTGATCAGTAATATTACAATAGTAACACTGACAATAATACATGTTAGGGATATATAACAGATGGGGAAAGTCACTAACCTTCATTTCCATCTAGTTGAGAACAAGTTTTTTACGTATGGCCAAAAAAGCATAAGTGTGAACAGTTGAAATAAAGTTTGGAGTAAACAATTAACAAGTCAATAACACAGTAGAAAAAAAGAGTCTATATACATTTTGCAAAAGGCATGAGGAGGTAGGCGGATAATTAAAACATTTCAGATTAACACTGGAGTGATAAATGATCAGATGGGCATGTACAGGTAGAGATACTAGTGTGCTGTAAAATAAATAAATAAAAACAGTATGGGAATGAGGTAGGTAAAAATGGGTGGGCTATTTATATCAATAATGCTCAGATAGCTGATGTTTTTGGTGAGGGAGATAACAGCTACCATGTTTTTGTCATGTTGTCACAGGCAGCAGACAACTACCCAAATGATGTTGTTCTGATGATCATGATTTTTTTTGTGCTGCTAAAAATTCATGTACATGTTCTACATACATGTTAGGGATATTACAATAAAGTCACTAACCTCGTTTCCATCCACAGTTTTTTACGTATATTAAAGTAAAGTTGAAATAAAGTTTCAGTACAGTTTTATAAATGCCGACAGATCGTTTGTTCATTTGACACGGTGGGATCTTTTTTGCGTCTGTAAAATTAATAATGCGAGAAATGGCGTCGGAAACGTCTTTATATCAATAATGTCTGTGCCATGTTTTGTGCTGCTACCATGTTGTTGTCATGTTGTGCTGCTACCATGTTGTTCTGTTGTCATGTTTTGTGCTGCTATCATGTTGTTCTGTTGCCATGTTGTGTTGCTACCATGTTGTTGTCATGTTGTGTTGCAACTATGTTGTTGCCATGTTGTGTTGCTACCATATTGTTGTTATGTTGTGCTGCTACCATGTTGTTGTCATGTTGTGTTGCAACTATGTTGTTGTCATGTTGTGTTGCTACCATGTTGTTGTCATGTTGTGTTGCTACCATGTTGTTGTTATGTTGTGTTGCTACCATGCTGTTGCCGTGTTGTGTTGCTACCATGTTGTTGTCATGTTGTGTTGCTACCATGTTGTTCTGTTGCCATGTTGTGTTACTACCATGTTGTTCTGTTGCAAGTTGTGTTGCTGCCATGTTGTTGTCATGTTGTGTTGCTACCATTTTGTTCTGTTGCCATGTTGTGTTGCTATCATGTTGTTCTGTTGTCATGTTGTGTTGCTACCATGTTGTTCTGTTGTCATGTTAGGTTGCTACCATGTTGTTGTCATGTTGTGTTGCTATCATGTCAAATCAAATCAAATCAAATTTATTTGTCACATACACATGGTTAGCAGATGTTAATGCGAGTGTAGCGAAATGCTTGTGCTTCCAGTTCCGACAATGCAGTAATAACCAACGAGTAATCTAACTAACAATTCCAAAACTACTACCTTATACACACAAGTGTAAAGGGATAAAGAATATGTACATAAAGATATATGAATGAGTGATGGTACAGAGCGGCATAGACAAGATACAGTAGATGTATCGAGTACAGTATATACATATGAGATGAGTAATGTAGGGTATGTAAACCAAGTGGCATAGTTAAACTGGCTAGTGATACATGTATTACATAAAGATGCAGTAGATGATATAGAGTACAGTATACAATTCCCATCAATTCGCATTATTAAAGTGGCTGGAGTTGAGTCAGTGTGTTGGCAGCAGCCACTCAATGTTAGTGGTGGCTGTTTAACAGTCTGATGGCCTTGAGATAGAAGCTGTTTTTCAGTCTCTCGTTCCCTGCTTTGATGCACCTGTACTGACCTCGCCTTCTGGATGATAGCGGGGTGAACAGGCAGTAGCTCGGGTGGTTGTTGTCCTTGATGATCTTTATGGTCTTCCTGTGACATCGGGTGGTGTAGGTGTCCTGGAGGGCAGGTAGTTTGCCCCCGGTGATACGTTGTGCAGACCTCACTACCCTCTGGAGAGCCTTACGGTTATGGGCGGAGCAGTTGCCGTACCGTGCCGTGATACAGCCTGACAGGACGCTCTCGATTGTGCATCTGTAGAAGTTTGTGAGTGCTTTTGTTGACAAGCCACATTTCTTCAGCCTCCTGAGGTTGAAGAGGCGCTGCTGCGCCTTCTTCACCTTCTTCACGATGCTGTTTGTGTGGGTGGACCAATTCAGTTTGTCTGTGATGTGTACCCCGAGGAACTTAAAACTTACTAACCTCTCCACTACTGTTGTTCTGTTGCCATGTTGTGTGGCTACCATGTTGTTGTCATGTTGTGTTGCTACCATGTTGTTGTCATGTTGTTCTGCTACCATGTTGTTGTCATGTTGTGTTGCTACCATGTTGTTGTCATGTTGTTCTGCTACCATGTTGTTGTCATGTTGTGTTGCTACCATGTTGTTGTCATGTTGTGTTGCTACCATGTTGTTGTCATGTTGTGTTGCTACCATGTTGTTGTCATGTTGTGTTGCTACCATGTTGTTGTCATGTTGTGTTGCTACCATGTTGTTCTGTTGTCATGTTGTGTTGCAACCATGTTGTTCTGTTGCAAGTTGTGTTGCGACCATGTTGTTCTGTTGCCATGTTGTGCTGCTACCATGTTGTTCTGTTGTCATGTTGTGTGCTGCTACCATGTTGTTCTGTTGCCACCATGTTGTTGTCATGTTGTGTGTTGCTACAATGTTGTTCTGTTGTCATGTTGTGTTGCTAGCATGTTGTTGCCATGTTGTGCTGCTACCATGTTGTTCTGTTGTCATGTTGTGTTGCCACCATGTTGTTGTCATGTTGTGTTGCTACCATGTTGTTCTGTTGTCATGTTGTGTTGCTACCATGTTGTTCTGTTGCCATGTTGTGTTGCTACCATGTTGTTCTGTTGCCATGTTGTGTTGCTACCATGTTGTTCTGTTGCCATGTTGTGCTGCTACCATGTTGTTCTGTTGTCATGTTGTGTTGCTACCATGTTGTTGTCATGTGTTGCTACCATGCTGTGTTGTCATGTGTTGTTGTTTTGCTATGTTGTTGTTTTAGGTCTCTCATCATGTAGTGTTGAGTTGTCTGTCTTGTCGTGATGTGTGTTTTGTCCTATATTTGTAATCGCAGCCCCCGTCCCCAACAGGAGGCCTTTTTGCCTTTTGGTAGAGAGTCATTGTAAATAAGAATTTGTCCTCAACTGACTTGCCTAGTTAAATAAAGTGATGACCACAGAGTTAATAACTAGGCTACTGACAAAATAAATTAAGACATAACTTCACAGGGTTGTGAAAGTGCACGGTAATCTTTCTGCTCTTTTCCGATCAACATAAAAGGGTCTCGTTATCCATAATAATCTCACCATGTAGCCGGGCCTAACCGCTCTGTATCTGCCAACTGTTGGCTTGAGCACAGATGCCAAGACAAGGAAGACTATTTAACTTAAGAATTTTTGTGACAAATCTAAATTGTTAAAAGTGTTGAAAATGAGATGGGAAAGACATTGAACTTTCGATTTTTATTCGGTACATAAAAACATAAGTGAAAAAGTACATTTTGTGTGCACTACATCATCACGCACTGATTTTAAATCTGCTACAAATCCGTTTGGTGGAAATGCTGGTGAGAAAATACTTATATTTTCATTTTGCGGACATTTGAATATTCACATGAAAATCTGTCCCCAACTGGATGGAAACTGTCGTGGAAATTTCCGGTATTCACCAAATCATGAGAGCAAACCACACACAAGTCAGAGTTATCATAAAGTCCATCTTTAATTATATGAGCTCCATCACAACCCTGTGACTCTCAGATCAATTCAGGGTCTATAAATGAATTCTCTGAGAGTCCTTACACATTGCAACTGAGATCATTTATGGCAAAGACACACATAGCCAGACAGCATTGGCATAATTTATTGTTCAGCTTTGTCTCCTAAACTGTTATTTTCTCAAACTCAGAACCATAAACCAATCCTCCATATCAACAGGCATATATCAAATCCATCCTATCTTGACAAGATCACAGAGACATACTGACTGGCACACAGACATTGTGGAGCCAAGAGATACACGCTTGACCTCTCCCCTCTCTCCGGCCCAAGTAACTTAGTCTTGACATAGAACAGATAACTGCAATCCCGCCAAAGTATTATACAAAAATAAACATTCTGATGAGAAGTAACTTACAAACATATGATGAATATAAAACATCTTACCTATGTTAACAACCAATTCTGATTATTACCCAACAGGGACCTAGTGGATCGTCTTTGACTGGCCAATGACAAGCGGATCACCTTGGACTGGCCAATGACAAGCGGATCACCTTGGACTGGCCAATGACAACCTAGCTACTTATTTAAAATGGTGGTGCATAATGCAGTGTCAGTTAGTTACCCTTGAAGAAGTAGGTGATTCTCTTGGCATTCGGGGTGATCGCGTCAAACTCAATCTCTTCACAACGGTCCATCTGGGTATCATGGTGATCTGGTCCAGCTCGGGGTTGCAAAGGGAGGGTGCTTCGCTGGAAACTGTGGGAAACACCCTGATCTGTTTCATCTGTCTTTGTGACTGCCTCCACCCCCACCCCCACCCTTCTCCAGGTGTCGCCCATCTTCCCCATTATCCCCTGTGTATTTATACCTGTGTTCTCTGTTTGTCTGTTGCCAGTTCGTCTTGTTTGTCATGACAACCAGCGTTTTTTCTTCTCAGCTCCTGCTTTTCCCAGTCTCTCCTTTTTTCTCGCCCTCCTGGTTTTGACCCTTGCCTTGCCTGTGCTGACTCTGAGCCCGCCTGCCTTACCACTCTGCCTGAGCCTGCCTGCCCTCCGGTACCGCTGCCACACCTCTGGTTTACTGACCCTTGCCTGCCTCGACCTGTCTATTGCCTGCCACTGTTGGAATATTAAACCATTGTGAATTCGAGTGCATCTGGGAATTACCTTGATTTCTGATACAAAGGGAGGGTATATTACTGGAAACCTTCAACGTCGACCAATAAACTACCAGAATGTTGGTAACTTTCAGTTTATTCGGAATTATATAAAATGTCATAGTGGCCTTTTTGGGAACCTCAGATATTAATAAGCATCATTGTTTTCACACCGAAAATCTGGCGTTTCCATGTCAAACAGTTGTGTTATATTTCAGTCTTGTGTGATGTATATAAAGTGTAATATTGGGATGCAAACTCAACATTTCATAAATGTCTATATCTGACATGGTACATCTCTTCTTTTTTTAAGCCCATAAATGTGTGTGAGGTGTATTGTTAGTTTCAAAGTATATTTGTTTAAGACTACGCAAGAATCACTCTGTGTGACCCTAATTTCGCACACTGCAGTAAGAGGTTAATTGAAAACAATGCCATTGTTGATTGGAAGCTTCTTTTTTCATTCATTAGGCTATCTACTAAAAAACATGGACAATATGGACACTGCTGTTCTCACAATGTGCTGTTTTAACTCCCCCCCCTGTTATGAGCCTCTGCTGTTCTCACAATGTGCTGTTTTAACTCCCCCTGTTATGAGCCTCTGCTGTTCTCACAATGTGCTGTTTTAACTCCCCCCCCCTGTTATGAGCCTCTGCTGTTCTCACAATGTGCTGGAACCCCCCTGTTATGAGCCTCTGCTGTTGCCTTTTATGTTTTAAGCCCTGTTATGACATTTAATAAGTATTTAATAAGAATATATCATTCATTCCGATCTAGGATGTGTTATTTTAGTGTTCCCATTATTTTTTGAGCAGTATACATACAGTGGGCAGAACAAGTATTTGAAACACTGCCGATTTTGCAGGTTTTCCTACTTACAAAGCATGTAGAGGTCTGTAATTTTTATCATAGGTACATTTCAACTGTGAGAGACAAAATCTAAAACAAAAATCCAGAAAATTGTATGATTTTTAAGGAATTCATTTGTATTTTATTGCATGACATAAGTATTTCATACATCAGAAAAGCAGAACTTAATATTTGGTACAGAAACCTTTGCCAATTAGAGATCATACGATTACTGTAGTTCTTGACCAGGTTTGCACACACTGCAGCAGGGATTTTGGCCCACTACTCCATACAGACCTTCTCCAGATCCTTCAGGTTTCGGAGGCTCGACTTAGGCCGACACATGGCGGATGATGGATTGAGACGCATCCAATCCCCAAGCTATATATATATAGCTTAAACTGACAGGTTTTTAAATTGGTATTTTTGTATTATGCTAATTAGATTTCCGCGGGCGTGGGACGCCAACCTTAGGGGGTTAAGATAGAGATATCCATCCATCAAATCCGCCAATGTCGGCCTTCTGCGTCTGCTGTGGAGGTGTCCTGAGCTACAGCGTTGTTTGTCAGAACATCAGGACCAAATAAAGACATCCTGTCTACATCCTAAAAATAAAAAAATCGTTCTTCTCATAAAAACGTCTGTAGCGTCCGAAAGTGTTTGGCCTAGAAATGATTCCGACCACTCTATGGAAAGGAGACGCTCATAAACAAGACTCTCTTACAACCCCCTCAAGTGCGACGGGACTAGGTCTGGAAGTATGGAGGTAGTTTTGTGCCAACGAAAATAAGGGGTTAAATGTGTCCAAAAAATAGCGAAAATATTTCCTGAGCTTTCTTACATCTCCTAGACATAAGGACAGACACTTCAAAACCTTATTACTTCTGATTTATTTTTTGACTGTCTTTTTCTTTTGCCATTTATGAATGTGTTAATCAATGCGTTTCTATTGGCTATAGTAGTAAAGACCAAATTCAATATTTTATCAAATAATAGCTAATTTAAATGTTTCTGTAATCCACCTCTGTCCCTAAGCAGTTTGAAAATCTATTTTTTTTTTCACCTTTATTTAACCAGGTAGGCTTGTTGAGAACAAGTTCTCATTTACAACTGCGACCTGGCCAAGATAAAGCATAGCAGTGTGAACAGACAACACGGAGTTACACATGGAGTAAACAATAAACAAGTCAATAACACAGTAGAAAAAAAAGAGTCTATATACATTGTGTGCAAAAGGCATGAGGAGGTAGGAGAATAATTACAATTTTGCAGATTAACACTGGAGTGATAAATGATCAGATGGTCATGTGCAGGTAGAGATACTGGTGTGCAAAAGAGCAGAGAAGTAAATAAATAAAAACAGTATGGGGATGAGGTAGGTAAATTGGGTGGGCTATTTACCGATGGACTATGAACAGCTGCAGCGATCGGTTAGCTGCTCAGGTAGCAGATGTTTAAAGTTGGTGAGGGAGATAAAAGTCTCCAACTTCAACGATTTTTGCAATTCGTTCCAGTCACAGGCAGCAGAGAACTGGAATGAAAGGCGGCCAAATGAGGTGTTGGCTTTAGGGATGATCAGTGAGATACACCTGCTGGAGCGCGTGCTACGGGTGGGTGTTGAACTGAGATAAGGCGGAGCGTTATGGACTTGTAGGTGACCTGGAGCCAGTTTGAAAATCTATGTTGGCTTTGGTATTAATATCCAGCTAACGTTAGTGGGAATTTAAATCGCCCTGCTCCCTTGGCTTTCCCCCATGTTCTCCTGACAAACTGTTTGACTTGTTATCTAAGAATGATAACTTTGAACTATTAACAAAGGACGATCTTAGTCTGAATTATATTGAAAGATATTTTGTGCTGAGCTAAATTTCACCCAGCTGACGGCCAAATCCACAAGACCCAGTGAAATCTATCCTGATTGATCTTACTCTGACAAAATACACCAGCGAAATATGCTGCCAGTGGTGTTTTCTCTCTGGATATTAGTGACCAGTTGTCTGTGTTGATTGTTCTTTCACTGCATTGTTCTTACATTGCACTTGATACGGCATAGCCTTTGAACCATGTCATAACATAGATAGAAACTAATTGAACATGACAGGTAGTTAATGGCAGGGTTGCCTTCGAAATCAAATCAATCTGCTATTCTGCACTCGAGCAAGGCGGTTAAACCCCCCCAACAACAACTGCTCCGAAGATGTGGATGTCGATTAAGAGAGAGAGAGAGAGAGAGACAGAGAGAGAGAGAGAGAGAGAGAGAGAGAGAGAGAGAGAGAGAGAGAGAGAGCGAGAGAGAGCAGAGAGAGAGAGCGAGAGAGAGCGAGAGAGAGCGAGAGAGAGTGAGAGAGAGAGCAAGAGAGAGAGCGAGAGAGAGCGAGAGAGAGCGAGAGAGAGCGCGAGAGAGAGAGCGAGAGAGAGCGAGAGAGAGCTAGAGAGAGAGAGAGAGCAGTCGTCTGGGTCCAGGAGAAAGTTCTGGAGAGAGCACAGTGTACAGTTTCCTGGGCTACAGCTGGACCGGAGATGGTTTTGGGGGGGTATTGTGGTGGGCGGTTGTCGGCGGTTGGTGAGCTGAGGGGTGGGTGAAATGGTTAATGATTGACATGAGGGTAAAGGGGGTCAGGGATCAAATAACATTTTAAGGATGAGAGAGAGAGAGAGAGAGAGATCTGTTTTCTGAGCAATTGAGAATTGCAGTGTTAAGGGATAAAGTCATATCATCATTAAAAAGGAACAAAGTGCAGAATAAACCTAAAGCTAAAATCTTGCATAATTTTGTCAGAAGTTCAATATTTACGAAGTCTGCCCTCGAGACATTGTGAACGGGCTAACCCTTACCCTTTTATTATTTTTTTGAAGTGCTTGATCGTTCCTGACACCAAACTCAAAGTCCTCCTGACTTTAGACTCTGGAAAGGCTGTTTTGATGTTGTCGGCACGATGCGTTGATGATGAATGGGGCTAACTTGTCAACAGCAAAACAGTTCCTCCGCCGAGAAGACGAGAGAATTATCAATCGTCAAATTTGAGGTAAATTCCTTAAATCAGATTAAGAGCAGAATTTCAAATTCATAAGAGTCTGGACACGCTGACTACCTGAACTGTATTATATACACTACCAGTCAAATGTTTTATAACACCTTCTCATTCAAGGGTTTTTCTTTATTTTTACTATTTTCTACATTGTAGAATAATAGTGAAGACATCAAAAAACAACAAAGTAACACATATAGTAACCAGGGCGGCAGAGAAGCCTAGTGGTTAGAGTGTAGAGGTGGCAGGTAGCCTAGTTGTTAGAGTGTAGAGGTGGCAGGGTAGCCTAGTGGTTAGAGTGTAGAGGGGGCAGGTAGCCTAGTTGTTAGAGTGTAGAGGTGGCAGGGTAGCCTAGTGGTTAGAGTGTAGAGGTGGCAGGGTAGCCTAGTGGTTAGAGTGTAGAGGTGGCAGGGTAGCCTAGTGGTTAGTGTGTAGAGGGGGCAGGTAGCCTAGTTGTTAGAGTGTAGAGGTGGCAGGGTAGCCTAGTGGTTAGAGTGTAGAGGGGGCAGGTAGCCTAGTTGTTAGAGTGTAGAGGTGGCAGGGTAGCCTAGCGGTTAGAGTGTAGAGGTGGCAGGGTAGCCTAGTGGTTAGAGTGTAGAGGTGGCAGGGTAGCCTAGTCGTTAGAGTGTAGTAGGCGGGAGGTAGCCTAGTGGTTAAACCCCGAGCTGACAAGGTAGCAAATCTGTCATTCTGAGTTAACCCAGGTAGCCTAGTGGTTAAAATAACAATTTGTTCTTAAGCCTTGTGGTTAAATTAAAATTCTTCAGGAAGCCTCCAGTGGTTCATGCGTCCTAGTAACTGGGAGGTTGCAATGACCATTCAAAACTTTAATGATTAATGGCATACAAATCTTCTTATCTGCAGTTAATTTACATGACCTTGAGGTCAGTCGTCTTTTCAGAAAATAACAATTTGTTCTTAATGACTTGCCTGGTTAAATTAAAATTCTTCAAATAGTTACCCTTTTCAGAACCTCTGTTACAGTTCATGTTCTTATCTCTTCATATTTGCATGACCTTGAGGTCAGTGTGGTGACCATTCAAAACTTTAATAATTAATGGCATGCAGTACATGGTTCTTATCTCCTTCATATTTACATGACCTTGAGGTCAGTCGTGGTCTTTCCAGAACCTCTGTCGCATTCTCAATCCCCAGAAGTATTTTATTTCATAGAATCTTTTCACGTGTTCATTTTCAAAAGGAAAAAAAAGCTAAGAAAATCAACATCTTCATAGTTTAGAACAAAAATGGAAGAAAAATGAAATGTTTTCTACAATAACCAATATCACTCCCTAAAAACACAACCCTATCTAACTATCCTTGGATGGCTTTTCTAGAATTAGAATAGGCCTACATGGAAAACTCAAGGCAGAGAAACCGTTAATGACGTTGTAATAGGAAATACTATTATTTCCATGACAGAATTTTAAAAAACTTTCTTTTTTTTAGACTGACGAATGTTTTCAAACACAGTGCCTTCAAAAAGGTATTCACACCCCCCTTTGGCCTTTTCCACAGTGGGTTGTTGTTACAGCCAGAATTTAAAATGGGTGACATTGAGATTCTGTGTCATTGGCCTACATCACATAATGTCAAAGTGGAATTGTGTTTTTTCAAATTTTTCAAATTGGTTAAAAAAAAGATGAAAAGATGAAATGTCTCTAAGTATTCAACCCCTTTGTTATGGCAAGCCTAAATATGTTCAGGAGTCAAATGTGCTTAACATGTCCCATAATAACTTGCATTGACTCACTCTGTGTGCAATAATAGTGTCTAACATACAATTATCTGTAAAGTCCCTCAGTCGAGCAGTGTATTTATAAACACAGAGTCAACCAGAAAGATCAGGGAGGTTTTCCAATGCCTTGCAACCAAGGGCACCTATTGGTAGATGGGTAAAACATAAATAAAGCTGACACAGAATATCCCTTTAAGCATGGTGAAGTTATTAATTACACCTTGGATGTTGTATCAATACACCCAGTCACTCCAAAGATACAGGCATCTTTCCTAACTCAATTTCCGGAGAGAAAGGAAACCGCTCAGGGATTTTCACCATGAGGCCAATGGTGACTTTAAAACAGTTACAGATGGCTGTGATAGGAGAACACTGAGGATGAATCAACAACATTGTAGTTACTCCACAATACTAACGTAATTGACAGAGTGAAAAGAAGTTAAAATATTCCAAAACATGCATCCTGTTGGCAACACTAAAACAACTGAAAAGAAATTAACCTTGTCCTGAATACAAAGCCTTATGTTTGGGGCAAATCCAACACATCACTGAGTACCGCTCTTCATGTTTTCAAGCATGGTCGTCACTGCATCATGTTATGGGTATGCTTGTCATCGGCAAGGACGTTTGTTTGGGGATAAAATGGAATAGAGCTAAGCACAGACATAATCCTAGGGGAAAACCTGGTTCAATCTGCTTTCCCACAGACACTGGGAGACAAATTCACTTTTCAGCAGAACAATAACCTAAAACACAAGGCCAAATATACACTGGAGTTGCTTTCCAAGACAACATAGAATTTTCCTGAATGACCTAGTTACAGTTGACTTCAATCTGCTTGAGCATCTATGGGAAGACTTGAAAAAGGCTGTCTAGCAATGATGAACAACCAACGTGACAGAGCCTGAAACATTTTTTAAAAGATTCATGTGCAAATATTGTACAATACAGGTGTGCAAAGCTCTTAAGAGACTTACCCAGAAAGCCCCACAGCTGTCAGAGCTGCTTCTACAAACGTATGTAAATTAGATAATTCTGTATTTTATTTTCAAAAACATTTGCAAACATTTCTAAAATCATGTTTACACTTTGTCACAATGGGTTATTATGTGTAGATGGGTGAGAAAACATATATAATCCATTTTGAAATTTAGGCTGAAACAACAAAATGTGCAATAAATCAAGGGGTATGAAAACTTTCTGCAACCTAAAAGTTGTATATCACGAAAATTCAACCTGAAAGCTTTTGGACAGCAGAGAAATATTGAGGGAATCCTATCTGGGTCAGAAAAATACACTCATATGACAGGTAAAAGATATAGAAAACCTTTCAGAGAGCCTATCCAACTGACAACCTCTAAGAAAAATATATCAACTATTGGAACCAAGATTTAAAAAATAACTGATATCGGCACAAGATGGAGGGAGTGTTGGAACATAACCAACTAAATTACAGTTAACACAAAATGTACACTTTATCCAAGTATAAACTCACCGTCAACCTAGATGTATTATACAAGACACAACATTCACAAATTCTATAGCACAACGGCAGAGTCATGTTGACAATGAGTTAATGATCCATGCCTTCTGAAAGTGGCATAAAGCAGAAGTTTTACAATGTAGGTTTACTTGTAATCCGCGTCGATCTGCATATTTCAAGGCATACGGGGGTGAAAGGCACTGGAGAGACGAACCGTCCTTGCTGTCTCTGCCTGGCCTGTTCCTCTCTCTCCACTGGGATTCTCTGCCTCTGACCCTGTTACGGGGGGGGGGGGGGCCTGAGTCACTGGCTTACTGGTGCTCTTTCATGCCGTCCCTAGGAGGGGTGCGTCACTTGAGTGGGTTGAGTCACTGACGTGGTCTTCCTGTCTTGGTTGGTGCCCCCTTCTGGTTCGTGCTGTGGGGAGATCTTTGTGGGCTGTACTCGGCCTTGTCTCAGGGTAGTAGGTTGGTGGTTGAAGATATCCCTCTAGTGGTGTGGGGGATGTGCTTTGGCAAAGTGGGTGGGGTTATATCCTGGGGGGGGCAGAAGAGGACTGGCCACCCCTCAGGGCCTGATTCCTCTCTAGGAGTCCTCCTAGGTTCTGGCCTTTCCTGGGAGTTTTTCCTAGCCACTGTGCTTCTACATCTGCTTTGCTTGCTGTTTGGGGGTTTTAGACTGGGTTTCTGTACAGCACTTTGTGACATCGGCTGATGTGAGAAGGGCTTTATAAATACATTTGATTGATTGATAATGAGATACCGAATGGGTTGGACAATATTATTTGTCACTTAAATTGAAGAAGCTAAATAGTTAAATACTGGAAGTCAAATAATACTCCAATGTTAAAAGAAATGGAAAAATCAAATGCTTGAATTTAATATTGAAAAAGAGACAGAAACAGCATTACATCATCTGAAGTCATACGGGACAGAGTCTTACAAGCATTAGAAACAACACTGGGTGTGGATACAGTGTAACGTATTCCATTTAAGAATGATGGAGGCCACTGTGTTCTTGGAGACCTTCAATGCTGCAGAAATGTTTTTTTGGTAAGGTTCCCCAGATCTGTGCCTCGACACAATCCTGTCTCGGAGCTCTACGGACAATTCCTTGGACCTCATGGCTTGGTTTTTGCTCTGACTTGCACTGTCAACTGTGGGACATTATATAGACAGGTGTGTGCCTTTCCAAATCATGTCCAATCAAGTGAATTTACCACAAGTGGACTCCAATCAATTTGTTGGAACATCTCAAGGATGATCCATGGAAACAGGATTCACCTGAGCTCAAATTCGAGTTTCATAGCAAAGTGTCTGTTAACTTATGTGAATAACGCATTTCTGTTTGTTTTTTTAAATACATTTGCTAAGATTTCTAAAAATCTGTTTTCACTTCATCATTATGGGGAGGTGTAAATTGCTGAGGATAATGTTTTTCTTGTCCATTTCAGAATAATGTTGTAACGTAACAAAATGTGAAAAGAGTAAAGGGGCCTGAATACTTTCCGAATGCACTGTAAATATGAAACTGAAATGCACTGTAAATATGGAACTGAAATGCACTGTAAATATGAAACTGAAATGAGCTGTAAATATGAAACTGAAATGCACTGTAAATATGGAACTGAAATGCACTGTAAATATGGAACTGAAATGAGCTGTAAATATGGAACTGAAATGAGCTGTAAATATGGAACTGAAATGCACTGTAAATATGGAACTGAAATGAGCTGTAAATATGGAACTGAAATACACTGTAAATATGGAACTGAAATGAGCTGTAAATATGGAACTGAAATGCACTGTAAATATGGAACTGAAATGCACTGTAAATATGAAACTGAAATGAGCTGTAAATATGAAACTGTAAATATGGAACTGAAATGCACTGTAAATATGGAACTGAAATGCACTGTAAATATGGAACTGAAATGCGTCACAATGTAACATCTATTTAACTAGGGAAAGTCAGTTAAGAACAAATTCTTATTTACAATGATGGCCTACCCCGGGGCCAAACCCGGACGACGCTGGGCCAACTGTGCACCGCCCTATGGGATGCAACTCGATCAAACATTTCCTCAACACATAATTAGCCTCATGTACAGTAAATACTTGTGATACTGGCAAAAGTGGAAAAGAACAATATATGCATGTAGGATAAATGAATTACTAGATATATGGGGAAATATGAAGGTGATGAAAAATATACAAGGGGAATTAAATAATGCACGTTTGTGCTGAGAGCTTCTTCAGACTGATTGAGTGTGTGGATAGGTGTCTTTTATACAGGTAACGAGTTCAAACAGGTGCAGTTAATACAGGTAATGAGTGGAGAACAGGAGGGCTTCTTAAAGAAAAACTAACAGGTCTGTGAGAGCCGGAATTCTTACTGGTTGGTAGGTGATTAAATACTTATGTCATGCAATAAAATGCAAATGAATTACTTAAAAATCAATCAATGTGATTTTCTGGATTTTTGTTTTAGATTCCGTCTCTCACAGTTGAAGTGTACCTATGATAAGAATTACAGACCTCTACATGCTTTGTAAGTAGGGAAACCTGCAAAATCAGCAGTGTATCAAATACTTCTCCCCACATACATACATACATATAATAGGATTTGGTCATATGATAATGGCATTTGGTCGAGAGAGAGACAGAATGAACCCATGTTGAGGTAGGGAGAGGACAAACGTCATCAAGTGAGAAATTGAATTAAAAAAACACTTATCGGTTCAACTCTTCATCTCTGCTGACTGTAGCCCAAGTGCTATACCGAAACAGATACAAGCTATGGACGTTAGCACCAGCACAAAGCCAAATCAATCACTTCCCAAGTGTGGTATCTAGACACGAGCTGACTTTGTAATTTCAAGAGATGTGGTTTCAAGATTTCCCCTGGCTGCATTACAGTGGATCTTTTTATAGGGAGTTTTATGCACCAATTTGTTTCTGAAGATTTCACCCTTTGGCAAAACAGTATTTGTCAACACAGGCTTTAAAAGTTGGAATAAGACTATTGAGAAGTTCTCAGCTCATGCGAAAAGTCACTCCCACTGCAACTCAGTTACAGTGGGCGCACTAGAATCAACCCATGTGGACTCACAGTTATCGACTGGATGGTACAAAAACGGACTAAGACTATGGTGGAGTGGGGTCCGTGTCTCGCGCCAGAGCCGCCACCGTGGACAAACGCCCACCCAGACCGTCCCCTATGGGTTTAGGTGTACAGCCGGGAGTCTGCACCTTTGGGGGGGTACTGTCACACCCTGGCCTTAGTTAACTTTGTTTTCTTTATTATTCTGGTTAGGCCAGGGTGTGACATGGGTGATTTATGTGTTTTGGCTTGTCTAGGGTTTTTTGTAGATTTATGGGGTTGTGTTCTTTTAGGTGTCTAGGTGAATCTATGGTTGCCTGGATTGGTTCTCAATCAGAGGCAGGTGTTTATCGTTGTCTCTGATTGGGAGCCATATTTAGGCAGCCATATTCTTTGGGTATTTTGTGGGTGATTGTTTCCTGTCTTTGTGTTTTCTGCACCAGTTAGGACTGTTTCGGTTTTCACGTTTATTGTTTTGTAGTTAGTTCATGTTAATTGTCTCTTATTAAAGAACCATGAACTACAACCAGGAAATGACAAAAGGCTCAAGAGGAATGTCTTTCGTTTTCCCCAAGGTGTCTGCAGCATTGTAGCGTACTGAACCGACCACGACCTGCCAGTATTTTTCCATGGGGCACAGAGAAAAAACACCTTGAATTGCAAACAACGTTGCCTGCGCAAGAGGAATGAGTCTGCCCTTTCTTTTGGTCCGCCGTGTCTCCCAGGAAGAAAGCCGTGACATCCGCTCAGGAAGGAGACAGGGGGATGGTAATGAGACCCGATTTCTCCTAACATAACCTATTGGTTAGAGTGTAGAGGTGGCAGGGTAGCCTAGTGGTTAGAGTGTAGAGGTGGCAGGGTAGCCTATTGGTTAGAGTGTAGATCCCGGATCCGGGTGGGGAGTTTCAAGGGTAGCCTAGTGGTTAGAGTGTAGAGGAAGCAGGGTAGCCTAGTGGTTAGAGTGTAGAGGTGGCAGGGTAGCCTAGTGGTTAGAGTGTAGAGGTGGCAGGGTAGCCTAGTGGTTAGAGTGTAGAGGTGGCAGGGTAGCCTAGTGGTTAGAGTGTAGTGGCGGCATGGTAGCCTATTGGTTAGAGTGTAGAGGTGGCAGGGTAGCTGTTACGAATCCCTTTTGGCCCGACAGTCTAGGGGGGATGATAATGAGACCTGTAACATGACTCATGCAATTTATAATAGTGACAAAGTAAAAGTGAGAACGAAATAACCACGACTACTGAAATCTACCGTCAAACTCAGGGTTTATTGGAAAACACACGGTAATGGGGGGAGCAGGAAAAGGGGCTGAGCTGGACCCAAGGAAAGAAATAATAAGTATTCAAAAACACCCCTAAGCTAGACTAGCCTATTTCACCAACCGCTAACTAACCAAAAACACCCCTAAGCTAGACTAGCCTATTTCACCAACCGCTAACTAACCAAAAACACCCCTAAGCTAGACTAGCCTATTTCAACAACAGCTAACTAACTAACCAAAAATACAGTGGGTGGTCCGCCCAGTTCTAACTAGGGTATTTAACAAAGTTTACCTACGGGTAGTGTATGCCCATGGGCGACTTGTCTTGTTTCCCCCTCTTCCCACCAGCAAACAAACACAAACACCATAACCAAAAACAATACTCACAGGTGAGGACAAAGTGATATGGAGGTGCTCAAACAAAAGAGAGGTCAATACATAAAGAGTGAAACAGAGATCTACAGACATGGCATTTATAGAGAGAGATTGAGCTCCACAGCAAACAAATGACAGGGTTTTTAAACAAAGGGAAAGGAACGGTGATTGGGTAGGAAACAGGAGGAGGTGTGTCTTCTGATTGGTGACTGATTGGGGAGTGATGATTTTCACCTGTGAGGGGAGAAGGAGAGAAAAGAAACACACACACAGGATACACACACAGGATATTTGTATCCGTAACAACGTCATTTGATGCGAAAAGTGCAAATCAATCCCAGAACAACAGCAAAGGACCTTGTGAAGATGCTGGAGGAAACATTTACAAAAGTATCTATATCAACAGTAAAACAAGTCCTATATCAACACAACATAAATGGCCGCTCAGCAAAGGAAGAAGCCACTACTCCAAAACTGCCATATAAAAGCCAGACTACGGTTTGCAACTGCACATGGGGACAAAGATCTCACTTTTTGGAGAAATGTCCTCTGGTCTGATGAAACAAAAATTGAACTGTTTGGCCATAATGACCATCGTTATGTTTGGAGGAAAAAGGTGGTGGCTTGCAAGCCGAAGAATATCATCCCAACCGTGAAGCACGGGGGTGGCAGCATCATGTTGTGGGGGTGCTTTACTGCAGGAGGGACTGGTGCACTTCACAAAATAGATGGCATCATGAAGCAGGGAAATTATGTGGATATATTGAAACAACATCTGAAGATATCAGTCAAGGAAGTTTAATCTTGGTCGCAAATGGGTCTTCCAAATAGACAATGACCCCAAGCATACTTCCAAAGTTGTGGCAAAATGGCTTTAAGGACAACAAAGTCAAGGTATTGGAGTGGCCATCACAAAGCTCTGACCTAAATTCTATAGAAAATGTGTGGGCAGAACTGAAAAGGCGTGTGCGAGCAAGGAGGCCTACAAACCTGACAAAGTTACACCAGCTCTGTCAGGAGGAATGGGCCAAAATTCACCCAACTTATTGTAGGAAGCTTGTGGAAGGCTACCCAAAACATTTGACCCAAGTTAAACAATTTAAAGGCAATGCTACCAAATACCAATTGGGTGTATGTAAACTTCTGACCCACTGGGAATGTGATGAAAGAAATTAAATCTGAAATAAATCATTCTTTCTACTATTATTCTGACATTTCACATCCTTACAATAAAGTGGTGATCCTAACTGATCTAAGACAGGGCATTTTTACTGGGATTAAATGTCAGGAATTGTGAAAAACTGAGTTTAAACATAGTTGGCTAAGCTGTATGTAAACTTCCAACTTCAACTGTAGCTGTGCAGCAACGCTCCACATTCAACCTGACATTGAGAGGGATGGAAGACTCCCCAACACAGGTGTGTCAAGCGTAACGTAGCGTAGCGTCATACCCATGAAGCATAGCGTCATACCCACGTAGCGTAGCATAGCGTCATACCCACGTAGCGTAGCGTCATACCCACAAAGCGTAGCGTCATACCCACGAGCGTAGCGTAGCGTCATACCCACGTAGCGTAGCGTAGCACCCACGTAGCGTAGCGCATAGCAGCGTACAGTCATACCCACGAAGACTCAAGGTTGTAATCAGTCCCAAATGTGCTTCAACAAAGTGCTGAGTAAAAGGTCTGAACTCTTACTGTACGTAAATATGATTTTTCATATTTTATTTTATAAATGTGAAAAAAAAATGTTGCTTTGTCATTATGGGGTATTGTGTGTATTGTGTGTAGATTGGTGAATAATAATAATAATTTTAAAATACATTTTAGACTAAGACTTTAACGCAACAAAATGTATACTTTTGAATGCACTGCATGAAATGAGTAAAACAGTCCCATTATTAAAGTTACCAGTGTTCCATTATTAAAGTTACCAGTGATTCTATGTATACAGGGCAGAAGCCTCTTACGTGCAGGGTTGAGTAAATAGTGACAGTGACTTTCATGGCAGGATACTGGGTTTGATGGCTATTTAACAGTCTGATGGCCTTAAGATAGAAATGTCCCAGCTTTGATGCACCTGTACTGATCTCGCCTTCTAGATGATAGCGGGGTGAACAGGCAATGGCTCGCGTGGTTTTTGTCCTTGATGATCTTTTTGGCCTTCTTGTGACATCGGATGCTGTAGGTGTCCTGGAGGGCAGGCAGTGTGCCCCTGGTGATGCGTTGTGCAGACCGCACCACCCTCTGGAGAGCCCTGCAGTTGCCGTGCCAGGCGATGATACAACCCGACAGGAGGCTCTCAATGGTGCATCTGTAAAAGTTTGTGAGGATTTTAGGTGACAAGCCAAATTTCTTCAGCCTCATGGAGGTTGAAAAGGCGTTGTAACACCTTCTTCACCACAATCTCTGTGTGGGTTTCAGATTGTCAGTGACGCCAAGGAAGTTGAAGCTTTTCGTCCTGATGCCTTTCTGATTTATGTATTGTTAGTTGCATATCTTGAAAAACTTGATTGCTGACAAGCAACAACATTATGGGACTATGTCAACGATGGACTAATGAAACAAATACCAAAATATATTTGTTTTGGGGTGGACTTTTCATTTAAGGTGATGACACTTTGTCCTTTTATTTAACAAATCTAAGTGTTTGACTTGGTGGAGGGGACCAGTAACTTTATGAAGCTTTATGAAGCGACGGTCTATTTTTTCCATACTTTGATCATCCTACATCTGGTTTACTTCAAATATAGTCAAATTTCATAAAAAAACAGGATTATGACTTCTAATACCCATCTTGCAGTGCAACACGTTTTAATTAAACTACTCATTTTGTTCTAATGCAGAAGCTACACACATTCTAACAGGACTTCCTGTAGAGGACTGTGTTTTTATTTCCCCATGTTGAAGCTCTGGTTTCTCCTTGTCATACCCATCTCCTCCTGTGAACCAGAAAGGAGCTTTAGTCCCCTCAGGAGGTTGAAGACAAAGACACAAAGTAGATTTAACCACGTTGCTGTCGGTCATATCCACCAGGAGAATCTGGATACCATAGATTAAAAAAAACAATACGCCAGAATTGCATTTCTGGCAGTGACAGGCGTAAAACAGGTATTTGGTGCATTTAAGTGAATTGAGATTGAAGAGCTGACCCCACTCTGTACCAGTATATACCCACCTTTGTGTAACATTGCAGCCGGTTATTGAATGTGTATGTTCTTTACTTGATGATGAATGACTATGAGCTGTTGCTCGAGCATGACGCCATTCTGATTGGTTTATTTTAAAGTCTATTGTTGAGCATGACGCCATTCTGATTGGTTTAATTTAAAGTCTATCGTTGAGCATGACACCATTCTGATTGGTTTATTTTAAAGTCTATTGTTGAGCATGACACCATTCTGATTGGTTTATTTTAAAGTCTATTGTTGTGCATGACGCCATACTGAAGAGTTATTTTGACTATCACTGTATTGTTTTATGAATTAATACTGTAATTAAATAGTGAGTAAGAAGTTTCTGGACTTGCAAAATCAGTTATGACATTTAACTGTAGTTAAAGAAGGGGTGTGGTATTAAGAACACTGTTTAAATTAATACAGAACGTTTTGGCATTTCAGGAGTGAATATTGGTGGGTATATTGAGGGGTACATTGGGGTGTCCTTTGGTGTATATTGGGGGGTATGTTGGGAGGGTATATTGAGGGTATATTGACCAAATGATCATGTTTGGATGTATCCAGGCTGCATCACATCCAGCCGTAATTGAGAGTCCTATAAGGCGGCGCACAATTGGCCCAGCGTTGTCCAGGTTTGGCCGGAGTAGGCCGTAAATAAGAATTTGTTCTTAACTGACTTGTCTAGTTAAATAAAGGTTAAATGTAAAGAATAAAAATAAAATTAAAATAAAATGTATTTCCCCCTCAAAAAGCCACCAGAAACAACCATTCCACAGCTATTCATTCATCCGGACCCCGAAGAGGGGTGTTGACACCAGAACCTATTTACCCTATTAAAAAAAAAGCACGAACCACTGCATTTAACCAGGGCAAGGTGACCGGAATCATGACCAAATACAAACAGTGTAGCTATTCCCTCCGCAAGGCAATCAACCAAGCTAAGCGTCAGTATAGAGACAAAATAGAGTCGCAATTCAACGGCTCAGACACGAGAGGTATGTGGCAGGGTCTACATTCAATCAAGGACTATAAAAGGAAAACCAGCCCCGTCGCGGACCAGGATGTCTTGCTCCCAGACAGACTAAACAACTTCTTTGCTCGCTTTGAGGACAATACAGTGCCACTGACACGGCCCGCAACCAAAACATGCGGACTCTCCTTCACTGCAGCCGACGTGAGGAAAACATTTAAACGTGTTAACCCTCGCAAGGTTGCAGTCCCAGACGGCATCCCCAGGAGCGTCCTCAGAGCATGCGCAGACCAGCTGGCTGGTGTGTTTTACGGACATATTCAATAAATCTTTATGCTGTTCCCACATGTTTCAAGAGGGCCACCATTGTTCCTGTTCCCAAGAAAGCTAAGGTAACTGAGCTAAATGACTACCGCCCCGTAGCACTCACTTCCATCATCATGAAGTGCTTTGAGAGACTAGTCAAGGACCATATCACCTCCACCCTACCTGACACCCTAGACCCACTCCAATTTGCTTACCGCCCCAATAGGTCCACAGACAACGCAATCGCAATCACACTGCACACTGCCCTAACTTATCTAGACAAGAGGAATACCTATGTGAGAATGCTGTTCATTGACTACAGCTCAGCATTCAACACCATAGTACCCTCTAAACTCGTCATTAAGCTCTAGACCCTGGGCCTCGACCCCGCCCTGTGCAACTGGGTCCTGGACTTCCTGACGGATCGCCCCCAGGTGGTGAGGTTAGGTAACAACATCTCCTCCCCGCTGATCCTCAACACTGGGGCCCCACAAGGGTGAGTTCTCAGCCCTCTCCTGTACTCCCTGTTCACCCACGACGGCGTGGCCATGCACGCCTCCAACTCAATCATCAAGTTTGCAGACAACACTACAGTGGTAGGCTTGATTACCAACAACAACGAGACGGCCTACAGGGAGGAGGTGAGGACCCTTGGAGTGTGGTGTCAGGAATAAAACCTCACACTCAACGTCAACAAAACGAAGAAAAAAAATCAGGAAACAGCAGAGGGAGTAGCCCCCTATCTACCTTGACGGGACAGTAGTGGAGAGGGTAGAAAGTTTTAAGTTCCTCGGCGTACACATCACTGACAAACTGAATTGGTCCACCCACACAGACAGTGTGGTGAAGAAGGCGCAGCAGTGTCTCTTCAAACTCAGGAGGCTGAAGAAATTTGGCTGGTCACCAAAAACACTCACAAACTCTTACAGATACAGAATCGAGAGCATCCTGTCGGGCTGTATCACTGCCTGGTACGGCAACTGCTCCGCCCATCACCGTAAGGCTCTCCAGAGGGTAGTGAGGTCTGCACAACGCATCACCAGAGGGCAAACTACCTGCCTTCCAGGACACCTACACCATCCGATGACACAGGAAGGCCAAAAGGACAACAACCGCCCAAGCCACTGCCTGTTCACCCCGCTATCATCCAGAAGGCGAGGTCAGTACAGGTGCATCAAAGCAGGGACAGAGAGACTGAAAAACAGCTTCTATCTCAAGGCCATCAGACTGTTAAACAGCCACCACTAACATTGAGTGGCTGCTGCCAACACACTGACTCAACTCCAGCCACGTTAATAATGGAAAAATGTATGTAATACATGTATCACTAGCCACTTTAAACAATGCCACTTTATATAATGTTTACATACCCTACATTACTCATCTCATAAGTATATACTGTACTCTATACCATCTACTGCATCTTGCCATCTTGATGAAATAAATGTATCACTAGCCACTTTAAACAATGACACTTTTATATGTTTACATTTACATTTACATTTAAGTCATTTAGCAGACGCTCTTATCCAGAGCGACTTACAAATTGGTGAATTCACCTTCTGACATCCAGTGGAACAGCCACTTTACAATAGTGCATCTAAATCATTAAGGGGGGGGGGGTTGGTGAGAAGGATTACTTATCTTATCCTAGGTATTCCTTGAAGAGGTGGGGTTTCAGGTGTCTCCGGAAGGTGGTGATTGACTCCGCTGTCCTGGCGTCGTGAGGGAGTTTGTTCCACCATTGGGGGGCCAGAGCAGCAAACAGTTTTGACTGGGCTGAGCGGGAACTGTACTTCCTCAATGGTAGGGAGGCGAGCAGGCCAGAGGTGGATGAACGCAGTGCCCTTGCTTGGGTGTAGGGCCTGATCAGAGCCTGGAGGTACTGCGGTGCCGTTCCCCTCACAGCTCCGTAGGCAAGCACCATGGTCTTGTAGCGGATGCGAGCTTCAACTGGAAGCCAGTGGAGAGAGCGGAGGAGCGGGGTGACGTGAGAGAACTTGGGAAGGTTGAACACCAGACGGGCTGCGGCGTTCTGGATGAGTTGTAGGGGTTTAATGGCACAGGCAGGGAGCCCAGCCAACAGCGAGTTGCAGTAATCCAGACGGGAGATGACAAGTGCCTGGATTAGGACCTGCGCCGCTTCCTGTGTGAGGCAGGGTCGTACTCTGCGGATGTTGTAGAGCATGAACCTACAGGAACGGGCCACCGCCATGATGTTGGTTGAGAACGACAGGGTGTTGTCCAGGATCACGCCAAGGTTCTTAGCGCTCTGGGAGGAGGACACAATGGAGTTGTCAACCGTGATGGCGAGATCATGGAACGGGCAGTCCTTCCCCGGGAGGAAGAGCAGCTCCGTCTTGCCGAGGTTCAGCTTGAGGTGGTGATCCGTCATCCACACTGATATGTCTGCCAGACATGCAGAGATGCGATTCGCCACCTGGTCATCAGAAGGGGGAAAGGAGAAGATTAATTGTGTGTCGTCTGCATAGCAATGATAGGAGAGACCATGTGAGGTTATGACAGAGCCAAGTGACTTGGTGTATAGCGAGAATAGGAGAGGGCCTAGAACAGAGCCCTGGGGGACACCAGTGGTGAGAGCGCGTGGCGAGGAGACAGATTCTCGCCACGCCACCTGGTAGGAGCGACCTGTCAGGTAGGACGCAATCCAAGCGTGGGCCGCGCCGGAGATGCCCAACTCGGAGAGGGTGGAGAGGAGGATCTGATGGTTCACAGTATCGAAGGCAGCCGATAGGTCTAGAAGGATGAGAGCAGAGGAGAGAGAGTTAGCTTTAGCAGTGCGGAGCGCCTCCGTGATACAGAGAAGAGCAGTCTCAGTTGAATGACTAGTCTTGAAACCTGACTGATTTGGATCAAGAAGGTCATTCTGAGAGAGATAGTGGGAGAGCTGGCCAAGGACGGCACGTTCAAGAGTTTTGGAGAGAAAAGAAAGAAGGGATACTGGTCTGTAGTTGTTGACATCGGAGGGATCGAGTGTAGGTTTTTTCAGAAGGGGTGCAACTCTCGCTCTCTTGAAGACGGAAGGGACGTAGCCAGCGGTCAGGGATGAGTTGATGAGCGAGGTGAGGTAAGGGAGAAGGTCCCCGGAAATGGTCTGGAGAAGAGAGGAGGGGATAGGGTCAAGCGGGCAGGTTGTTGGGCGGCCGGCCGTCACAAGAAGCGAGATTTCATCTGGAGAGAGAGGGGAGAAAGAGGTCAGAGCACAGGGTAGGGCAGTGTGAGCAGAACCAGCGGTGTCGTTTGACTTAGCAAACGAGGATCGGATGTCGTCGACCTTCTTTTCAAAATGGTTGACGAAGTCATCTGCAGAGAGGGAGGAGGGGGGGGAGGAGGATTCAGGAGGGAGGAGAAGGTGGCAAAGAGCTTCCTAGGGTTAGAGGCAGATGCTTGGAATTTAGAGTGGTAGAAAGGGGCTTTAGCAGCAGAGACAGAGGAGGAAAATGTAGAGAGGAGGGAGTGAAAGGATGCCAGGTCCGCAGGGAGGCGAGTTTTCCTCCATTTCCGCATACCCTACATTAATCATCTCATATGTATATACTGTACTCTATACCATCTACTGCATCTTGCCATCTTGATGAAATAAATGTATCACTAGCCACTTTAAACAATGACACTTTTATATGTTTACATACCCTACATTAATCATCTCATATGTATATACTGTACTCTATACCATCTACCGCATCTTGATGTAATACATGTATCACTAGCCACTTTAAACTATGCCACTTTGTTTACATACCCTACATTACTCATCTCATATGTATATACTGTACTCTATACCATCCACTGCATCTTGCCTATGCCGTTCTATACCATCAGTCATTCATATATATATTTTTATGTACATATTCCTATTCATTTCTTTACACTTTTGTTTTTAAGGTAGTTTTTGTGAAATTGTTAGGTTAGATTACTCGTTGGATATTCCTGCATTGTCGGAACGAGAAGCACAAGCATTTCGCTACACTCGCATTAATATCTGCTAACCATGTTTGATGTGACAAATAAAATTTGATTTGATTTGACCCCCTCAAATATGCAACACAAAGTTACAACCTTGTAGAGGAGAATCCATGTGCCATTTCATGAGGATACCTGGACCACCTATTGAGGTGTACCTTTTGATAAGTAAATCCAGGTTAAAACAAGGTGAATAGGAGACTGGTGTAGGACTACTGAGATAGAATATACCTGAGTCACTGCAGAGAAATGACGATGGATTCACAGCACAACAACTTGGCTTCCAACAGGGGGCAGATGGAAACCAAGCCTTGAGGCAGAGAGAGAGAGAGAGAGAGATAGAGAGAGATAAGACATCAAACCTTTGAGGTGCAGATACAGTAAACACAACTATGCAAATGAGAAGAAATGTGGTGTGACCTGCTCCCACTTCTCCGGATCACAATTCTGCTGTTTTTTTGAGGCCTTGACTCATTCTTGAAACCTCACACATCTACAGTAGCTTAGTTTCTGATATGCTTCAGCTTCAGCAAAGCCTAGTGGAAAGAGATAAACGGCAGGGTGAGGTGGTGACTGCTGCAATGATCACTTACCTGGATTCTTGATTATGGGGCGGCAGGGTAGCCTAGTGGTTAGAGCATTGGACTCGTAACCGAAGCTGACAAGGTACAAATCTGTCGTTCTGCCCCTGAACAGGCAGTTAACCCACTGTTCCTAGGCCGTCATTGAAAATAAGAATTTGTTCTTAACTGACTTGCCTAGTAAAATAAAGGTAAAATGTAAAAAAAATTTTTTTACAAATTATAACACGGATATGTGGGCCGCAAATACTGTAACAGAGTTGAGGCAACTTATGACCAAATACGATCAAACTACGTATGGCAATATTGACATCCTGAGTGAGCATGAGCAGCACTGGCTATAGGCTGTCTTCTAGACGAAACGTCCAAAGAAGTACTGTAAATTATTGAATAAATGCCTGTGCTGGAAGCCAGAGTCTCTTCCCTCCATTCTTGGCTGAGCTCCTTCCTGTCCCAGTCAGACAGTAACACACAACGGCTGTGACACATTCCAGCTTCTCCTGCTATGACACATTCCATCTATTTATACATCCTTTTGGCACAGGGAGTCAGGAAATAAGATATGTCCCTATAAAGCAACCAGTACCCTCCCCCCCAATATATATTTCCCATATAAAGCCTATATTAAAGTAGCGGCACTTGAATATTAAATGAGCTACCAACGTGGGGCAGGGCGACACATACTGGCTAATAGGCTTGGTTTGTTTTACACACGCGACAGTTTAACCAAGTCAAAGAGTGGATGGATTCAGGAAGTGGAACAAGCATTATGGAACTACTTGGGTGCTTTTACTATGAGAGCGAACGTGAATTGTTTCTGTCCATTGCTTTGTCACTAATTTCCCAATATTGTTTTGTTGTTAGCTATCAGCTAACTAGCTAGGTACACTGTATAGGAGTTACCGTGAATTTGACAGAAGCTTAGAGGCAGCTCGGTGACAAGTAAAATTCTGTATTTCATATTACAGTACACCTACTGTAATATAAATACGGTATCAACTTTGTAATACAGTAAATAGAGTTTTTTTAAACGTACTGTATTATACTGTAAAAAAATTTTTTTACGGTAAATGCTACTGTTATCAGAATGAATGAATGGATGAATGAAATTCATTGAGGGGGGTGAAGGGGGGGTTGTATTTCACAGTATGTTGTACTGTAATTACAAGGGATTGGTTTAGCAGGTTGGCCTTCAAGGTAAAGTGTTTACACATTACAGCATATTAATGAATATTTGGTGTCACTTCTAGAGGGCTTCAAACTTGCAGTGACTACAGGGCAAAACAGACCAAAAAATGTTCAACCATTTAAGGTTTAAGACTTGCTGCCACGCCAAACACTCCCCTATACATTTTTAAATGACCGTGGACAGTAACCACATAGGAGTTGGTGCAGCATTCTCACACACACGGGTGCAATAAATATAGCCTCTTACAAGACACACCTCAAAATATGTTAATGAGCCAGAAATAACTAGCGGCACCCACTAGTTGTCAAAAGGTTTTTTTGTGCTCCAACAATACAGTACAGGTACTGTATTCTGTAGGGTTCAATTACAGAACCACTCAAAATACAGCAATTTCCCCGCCCATAACATTTTCCCACAATGCACCATAATTTACAGTATGATGCAGTAAAACAGTTACAGAGTATTTTACTGTTAATAATACCCTCAAATTACTGTAGAAATTACAGTAACTGTTACAATGTAGCTATAGTTGTGATTGCTTGTAGCTAAGCTAACTAGCGCTGCTACCTATATCAGTCAACAATAGCCAACTAGGTTTCCTCTTGACATCCAACTTTTAGCTACAAACCACAGGATGGAACATCAGCTGTGGATTGCTTGGCTTGCTAGCTAGCTTGTGTGGGCTGTGCCACCCATGAGACCCATGTCTCCCCTGTCTCCTGCTCACTACCAGATCATTTGGAGAAAAGTGTAATGCAACGTTTATAGGGTTCGGAGAGTGGAAGGTCAACTAAAGGAACGCTAAGACTAGACAGGTGTAACAGATGTCCATTGAAGACCAGACTGGTCTCTGCACCAGTGTAACAGATGTCCATTGAAGACCAGCCTGGACTCGGCACCAGTGTAACAGATGTCCATTGAAGACCAGACTGGACTCGGCACCAGTGTAACAGATGTTCATTTGAGACTAGACTGGTCTCGGCACCAGTGTAACAGATGTTCATTTGAGACTAGACTGGTCTCGGCACCAGTGTAACAGATGTCCATTGAAGACCAGACTGGACTCGACACCAGTGTAACAGATATGATGGTACATCGTAACTGTCTTGCGTTGTTGTTTTTAAAGAAAGGACTGTCCAGCCAGCGACCCCAGTTGACTGGTGTGTATTCTGACAATAGACAGAAGCAAGCACAGCTAAAATGTTGATTCGTGATTCGTCTGTTTAGCACGGAAATAACTGCGAATTAGCAGAGGGAGCTAATACGACCATTACAAATAGAGCCTGCTAGCTAACATCACTCTTACAGCGTTAACATACAAAAGCACATCCCAGGATGCACCACAATATATCTACCAGGTTCCGTACCATTATATATATACACATCAGGACATGTACATAGTGAACTGGTAAATGTGGTGAACTTATAAAATGTGAAAATAGAATACAGTTTTTCAGAACATGACCGACCTACCGTTTGTATGTCAACATCAGACTGGGTAGAATCTCCCCCTATCTGCAAGTAACCAATGAGGCATAACACCTTATTGATATGTGAATTCAACCAACCAATAGAAAATACATATATCTGCAGCGTCAAGTGGAACCATAACCAAGCCTGTTCCAGAGACGCCACACGGGAGCTATGTAAAAACATGTCTTTATTCTCTAGACATAGAGGCAACGACCCCATCTCAATCAGTTCACTTGACAGACAGGAATTTATTAACACAGGCTAGGCATTACCAATCAATTATGAACATCCAATTCTCATCCTTTCATGGGTCCACCTCTCCTCGTTTCTCTAACATGAAATCCACTATGTCTAAGCCTATTTCTTTTAGAAGCAAAAAGATATGTTGAATATTATATGCATATTGCTGAGATACATTTTATAAAAATGATATTCCCTGAGTGTTGACATGGCTAACTGAGACTGTCATAAAATGCGCACGTTTTTTGTCTTCCTACTTAACATAACATGTCATTGACAGAACATTTGAATTTAACAAAATTATAAAAGCCACATTCAGATGTTAAAAGTTTTTATTTTAAAAGTTTTTTTTTTTTTGTTAACCACCAAAGTACACGAGGACATGTTCAGTCAACGTGCACACAGCAGTCCCACTATCCCCAACACCTCCTTTCGGTTCAACTTTCATACAGTCAATGCCACTCACACAGACAGGAGCTGGGCATGTTCTCCCACACAGAGTAGGCAGCTCCATCCCCATCCCGACCTGGTAAACCAAGGAGAGCGCAGTCCTTCTTAGTGAAAGACAAGCCATTTTGAATCATCCTCAGTTATGTCCAACATGTTGAAACAGGTTCCCATCAAAGAGAATGGCGGGAGATGCACAATTCCCAGATGTGGATTCCCAGATTCTACTGTCCAAGACTCTTAGAAACCATCTAATAATAAAAAGTCTGCTCACTGTTAGTTTAAAAAAAAAAGTATTTTTTATTTAAGCAGACTAACAACTCTACACTACCAGGGGTCGGTCAGTGGGGAGAACCCTGGAGGAGACAGTTAAATCAGGCAGGTTACCCGGCCTGTCTAACGCCTCCTGTGGCCTTCTCTCCTGCGATGTCGGGACACACTGGGGTGGCGGACAGTAGGCAGATGTTCTGCGTCTTCTGGGCAAAGTGATTGATATGAATGACTTTTTGACGGGCCAGGACTACAAATTACTTTTAGGCTGTCTGGAGGGGGGTTGGATTGACGTCATGATAGTATAAATTATGATGCAATAATTTGAATTTAGAACATTCCTGTCTTCGGTGAAGTCATAATAGTCTAATATGCAACAGGTGGGTCTAATCCTGAATGCTGATTGGTTAAAAACGCATTCCAGCCGGTGTCTATTCCACAAGTTACCACCGGCTAAATCTATGACTTTTAAAATGTCTATTTACTCTGTTCCATCTGACTGCGCAATCCACTGTCTAATCAGCCCAGCCAGGCAATTTATAAACTTGATATCCAATATAAAAGGCATCTAGACATGATCTCACCTTTCTTTTAGACTAACATTTAGTTTAGTTAGAACACGACCTGTGGTTACCTAGGTTACCCATTTGGCTCACAGCAAAAACTTGACCTTTTTCAAAGGAACATTTCTTGTTGTTTACTTGTTTCAGTCAATTACAAAACTACATTTAGGAAAAGTATAACATGTGTAAAGAATACTTGTCAACATTGCCTGCTCCAGGCGTTCTCACGACTTAGAAAAAACGTAATATTGTAAGGCTTCCCTCATGACAGTGCTAGCAGCCACGTAAGTGAGTCGCTAGCTAGCTAGGGACCAGGACATTGAGCTAGCCAAGACCAACAACACAAACAAACAGACTATACAGCTACAAGTAGTGAGTGGAGTTACAAACAGGACATACTAAACCAGCTAAATGTCTTACCTGTGATGACATTTTTCCACATACATAGAGCTCTAGCTACATGTAGCCTACTTGGACTAAGGCCCGACACAATTTCCCGTGTCGAATAGCATGAAGCCAAAGGGCTCTTCTCACAAGCTCTATTTCCCTATGTGGGAGCACTGCCAACTGTAAAATTTGGATTTTTGGCCTGGTTACATGTACATTGAACAACACAGCAGATTTTTGGCATGTTTTGTTAATTGTGTATAAAAAAAATAATTAATCAGCAACCTATTTGGCTTTTTTGCACTAGGGGTCAATGGGAACGAATGTTTGTTTTCCCCAATTTGTGGGCGTGGTCAAGGGGAATTCCTTATTGTTATGTGAATATACTCTGGAGTATAGATGCGGTAAAGAGATCGATGGAACTCGACATAAATAATGGAAATGCCATTGAGACACGTGGGGGAAAATCTATATCCAAATCTCCTCACTGCCGCCCCCAGCAAAATTTGCCTGAATTTAGGCTGTCATTTACAGTTTTTGCTGGTCAACTGACCTGGGACACCGATCAATGTTGCCTTGAGAAAGTATTCACACCCTTGACTTTTTCCACATTTTGTTGTGTTACAGACAGAATTTAAAATTGATTAAATTTAAGACTTGTTGGTACCTGGCCTACAAACAATACCACATAACGTCAAAGTGGAATTATGTTTTTCAACAGTTTTTTTTAATGAAAAGCTAAAATCTCTTGAGTGAAGAAATATTCAACCCCTTGGTCATGACAATCCTTAAATACGTTCAGGAGTTAAAATGAGCCCAACAAGTCACATAATAAACTCATTCTGTGTGCAATAATAGTGTTTTTTGAATGACTACCTAATCGCTGTACTACACACACATACAGTTACAGTGCATTTGGATTCAGACCCCTTCACGTCTTCCACATTTTGTTAAAATGGACATCTTATTCTAAAATGGATGAACTAACAACTTTACCTCGTTAATCTACACACACACACATCCAATAATGACAAAGCAAAAACAGTAAAACATAGATATATTTTAGCAAATTTATCAAAATTGAGCTCAGGTGCATCCTGTTTCCATTGATTATTCTTGGATTGGAATCCACCTGTGGTAAATTTAACTGATTGAACATGATTTGGAAAGGTACATACCTGTCTATATACAGTGGCTTGCTAAAGTATTCACCCCCCCTTGGCATTTTTCTGATTTTGTTGCCTTACAAAATGGAGTTAAGATATATTTTTGGTGAAACAAGAAATAAGACAAAACAACAGAAAACTTGAAAGTGCAGAACTATTCACCCCCCAAAGTCAGTACTTTGTAGAGCCACCATTTGCAGCAATTACAGCTGCAAGTATCTTGGGGTATGTCTCTATAAGCTTGGCACATCTAGCCACTGCGATTTTTGCCTATTCTTCAAGGCAAAACTGCTTCAGCTCCTTCAAGTTGGATGGGTTCTGCTGGTGTACAGCAATCTTTAAGTCATACCACAGATTTTCAGCTGGATTGAGGTCTGGGCTTTAACTAGGCCATTCCAAGACATTTAAATGTTTCCCCTTAAACCACTCACGTGTGGATTTAGCAGTATGATTAGGATCATTGTCCTGCTGGAAAGTGAAATCTCAAAGCTCAAATCTCTGGAAGCCTGAAACCCTCAAGGACTTCCTGTATTTAGCGACATCCATCAATTCTGACCTGTTTCCCTGCTGATGAAAAACATCCCCACAGCATGATGATGCCACCACCATGCTTCAATGTGGGGATGGTATTCTCGGGGTGATGAGAGGTGTTGGCTTTGCACCAGGCATAGCATTTTCCTTGATGGCCAAAAAGCTCAATTTTGGTCTCATCTGAGTACCTTCTTCCATATGTTTGGGGAGTCTCCCACGTGCCTTTTGGCGAACACAAAACATGTTTACTTATTTTTTTTTAAAGACTTTTTCTGTCCACTCTTCCATAAATCCCAGCTCTGTGGAGTGTACAGCTTAAAGTGGTCCTATGGACAGATGCTCCAATCTCCGCTGTGGAGCTTTGCAGCTCCTTCAGGGTTATCTTTGGTCTCTTTGTTGCCTCTCTGATTAATGCCATCCTTGCCTGGTCCATGAGATTTGGTGGACGGCCCTCTCTTGGCAGGTTTGTTGTGGTGCCATATTCTTTCTATTTATTAATAATGAATTTAATGGTGCTCCGTGGGATGTTCAAAGTTTCTGATATTTTTTTATAACCCAACCCTGATCTGTACTTCTCCACAACTTTGTCCCTGACCTGTTTGGAGAGCTCCTTGGTCTTCATGGTGCCGCTTGCTTAATGGTGTTGCAGACTCTGGGGCCTTTCAGAACAGGTGTATATATACTGAGATCATGTGACAGATCATGTGACACTTACATTGCACACAGGGGGATTTTATTTAACTAATTATGTGACTTCTGAAGGTAATTAGTTGCACCAGATCTTATTTAGGGGCTTCATAGCAAAGGGGGTGAATACATATGCACGCATCACTTTTCCGGTTTTTATTTTTTAGAATTGCCTCTTTTTTTTTTAAATTTCACTTCACAAATTTGGACTATTTTCTGTATGTCCATTACATGAAATTTAAAAAAAAAATGTTTTTAATTACAGGTTGTAATGCAACAAAATAGGAAAAATGCCAAGGGTAATGAATACTTTTGCAAGGCACTGTAAATGCACAACATTACCAAAAGTATGTGGACACTGGCTCTTCGAACATCTCGTTCCAAGATCATGGGCACTAATATGGAGTTGGTCCTCTGCTATATACCAGCCTCCACTCTTCTGAGACTCAGAGCCCACTTCGTGGCTGAGCTGTGGTTGTTCCTAGACGTTTCCATTTCACAATAACAGCACTTACAGTTGACCGGTGGCAGCTCTAGCAGGGCAGACATTTGACGAACTGACTTTAAAGTCACTGAGCTCTTCAGTGAGGCCCTTCTACTGGCAATGTTTATCTATGGAAGGGGGGTGTCCACATACTTTTGTATTTATAGTGCATATTAGCATATAGTGACTGACTCACCCGAAGATGAAGCCTAGGCTACTTACTGGTGATGGTTGATGCACTTGTTCCAATGTTGAGAATTTTTGAGGGTCTATTGATCCTCTATGGAGTAGTATTAACATAGCACCCCATATTATCGGCTTTTTCAACAGCGTTTAATAAGAAATATATTACCTTCAACAGTGTTAACTTGGGATCAAAGCATCAATGTTTTGTGATTATTGGTGTCATACCAATGTTAGCTTGCGGGGTTAGCAATTAGCATGTGTGATATTTCAGAGGAAATACTACTACTCTAACCGATAGAGAGTGTCCGATGTTGGGGTAAAATTAGCTAGAAAGATAGTTCAGAATTTTGCCAAAAATATATTTTTTTATAATTTTGGTAAAATGATTCCAATCGCGCGCTATCGACTGTGCCGCAAAAGCATGCTCGTGCGGCAGCGTCGATTTCCGCCGTTATAAAGCCAGGGTCGTTACATTACTCCTTCATTTCAAAGAGCGCGTCCTCGCGCTAGCTTGCGACTCTTTGTCTTACAGTATATATAGTCTGACAATTTGTAGCAGCAACACACGTTTCTATTTGGGGGGCGGCACTGTGCGCACTGACAACACGTGATAGCCGACTGGGCTCTATGAATGGAAATATCGACAGAATATAGTATAATTAAAAACAAAAGTGCAGATGTAAATCAACCATGCACGAGGAACTAATTCTGATGATCAAATATTGTCAGGATTAAAATGATTGTACATGTGGTGTAACATTAGAATAAAACTCCACTGACGGAATGACTCGGAATCATTGAATTGTAATCAACGACGGAGCAGCACGGACTATCGATAGGCTATGTCCTGCCTGTAGCCTGTTCGACTCCTCTCATACGACAGCCTGCTGAGATCGGTCTGTGAAAGTGTTTCGTTGTCTTTGTCATTTCATGAGGTTGGGCATACCAGAATAATGAATGAATTATGTGTGTGAGTTGACAGGTGTGTAGAGAATCGGTATGGTAGTTTTAACAACAGCGATGTCGGCCTGGCAGTTGATGCGGCACGCACCTGTAGCCTGCTGCCAAAGGTATTTTACAACTAACATTCCGTCTGTGCTGCTGCCGAGCACGACCGGTGAGAGCAGTCCAATTGGCTGATTGATTACCTTTGAGTTTCGGGAACGTGCCCAAGGTCGTCACTAGTTCCCACAGACACAAAGTTATTAACCCCGCTCAATTGTACAATTTCCCTTCTTAAAATCTGATTTTTAAATCTAACCATAACCACACTGCTAACCTTAAATTAAGACCAAAAAACACCCCCCCTCTTTTCCCCCCAGAAATGTTTATGATACAGCCAAGTTAGACTTTGTGGCTGTAGTAACTAGTGAAAACCCGTGCTCTGGGCGCAACCGTACGGATGGTTCCATTTGATACTGCCAGAAGACTAGTCCATTGTTGGAAAGCGGCATTAACAAAATCATACATGGTCGTAACATATTTACAAGCCAAACAAATTGACATATGCATCCTAACGGTCATAAAAGATAGGTATTTTAGGATTGAAATAATTTCTTAATTTCCTAGCATTTTGTTACGTGTAACACACAGGAGGTTGGTGGCACCTTTGGTCTCGTGGTAATGGCTGTAGCGGGAATTCGTGTAATGTTATCAAATACATCAAAGCACACGGTGGCCGTGTGTTTGATTCCATTTACTCCGTTCAAGCCGTTATGAGCCGTCCTCCATTGGTGTATCAAAAAATATATATGTTTGTTTCCAGAAAGGTCATGCACAAGGGCACGTGTCCCCTCAGATTGCTCCTGTTTTATTCTTTTATGGGGAAAAAAATGTTCTGTAATAGCGCACTGCTAACCACTTAAGCCATTTAAGAACTGTATGATGTTGGCTTTAGCGAGCCCAGATAGGTTCACAATCTGCCAACCTCATAACCAAGAAGCCATTTACGGCTAACAAACAAGTTAGAATAGCTAGCTTGTTTTACTATCTTAGCTGGCATGCCTACTGTCTGACCCTGCTGGTCATCTATGAACGTTTGAACATCTTGGCCATGTTCTGTTATAATCTCCACCCGGCACAGCCAGAAGAGGACTGGCCACCCCTCATAGTCTAGTTCCTCTCTAGGTTTCTTCCTAGGTTCTGGCCTTTCTAGGGAGTTTTTCCTGGCCACCGTGCTTCTACACCTGCATTGCTTGCTGTTTGGGGGTTTTAGGCTGGGTTTCTGTACAGCACTTTGAGATATCAGCTGATGTACGAAGGGCTATATAAATACATTTGATACTGGCAAGGTTGGTAGACTTTAGAAAAGCAAGCGATAACTAAATATACTAAGACTGACATTCCTTTCAATCTTTTTATCCAGACTTTAGCAGAGATTCAGAGAAACATATTTAGCTTCTTAAAAAAAGAACCACCCAGCTTGAGGTATGCTGAGATTTGCAGAATAAAAAAAAATATATAAAAAAATGTGCATACAATTTAAGCATATTGATTATGGCTCTAGATTGCAGGAAAAAGCTGTTTCAGGTGTTTGAAAAATGCAACATTCTTCCAAATTTAAGGATCGGGGGGGGGGACCCTCTGGAAAACCCCCAGACATTGTGCACCCTCAGATTTGTGGGGTTCATAACGCATCTGGATCTAAGGGTTTATCATTCATAGGCCAAGCCAGTAAATACTCAAAAGCAGAAACCCGAGTGCTCCCTTTTTCCCCATGACTTTCCCATATAGTCACCCGTTGAAGTGTCCTGGGGTAAGGAATGTGTTTTTTTTTTTTTTGGGGGGGGGGGGGGGGTTGCTTACAGTATCCATCAGTTACCTCAGTTGAACGGGGAGGGTGTGTCGTTGACAAGCAGGAGAGAAACGGTCACGAGGAATAGCGGGGTAGTGTAAAGGCCAAGCGAAACGACAGGAATGTCTCCATGTCAGTCGAATGGCAGGCAGTTGGCTCCTTAGACCAAGATGATCATATCAGATATCCATCGGTTCCTTCCACCACAGGACCAAATTTCACTTGAAACAGATCCTACAAGTCTGATCTATTGGTTAATAAAGTACTGGCTCGATGCATCGTTTTTGAATGTTATGAATAATTACTAACAGATTTAACATAGGGTAACGGTTCTCGGCTGTCGAAGGAGAAGCGGACCAAAATGAAGCGTGGTGGTTATTCATGTTCTTTAATGAAAAGGAACTCGACATGAAATAACTAACAATACAAAAACGGACCGTGAAAACCTATACAGCCTATCTGGTGAACAACAAACACAGAGACCGGAACAATCACCCACGAAATACTCAAAGAATATGGCTGCCTAAATATGGTTCCCAATCAGAGACAACGATAAACACCTGCCTCTGATTGAGAACCACTTCAGACAGCCATAGACTATGCTAGAAAACCCCACTAAGCCACACACCCAACACCTAACAACACCCCAAGACAAAACACACCACAATAAACCCATGTCACACCCCGACCTGACCAAATAAATAAAGACAAACACAATATACCACGACCAGGGCGTGACACACAGGGTAGAATTCTGTTAGTTATAGTTCCGTCTCTGTATAGTGATGAAGAATGTTTGCCTGTAAGAGAAGAGGAACAACTTGTGACCTCTGTGAATCTGAAAACAGGAAGGAAGTCTCCCCTACACAAAGAGGGGAGAAACTGTTGGGCTTGCAGTAGATAGTGCCACATGTTGTAGGATGTGATAAGCAATGTATGCGTAGGAGAAAACTTGTCGACTATATTGTCATTGTTTGAGAAGAGGAGGGACATTTATGACGAAATGGGAGATATATAAACCAATGTGCATGATATGATGGGGAAAGCTCTCATAAATAAACGTTGCTGACTACTGTCTGTTTTATTTCAACAACAATCTTACAAATTCTTGGTAACAGACCGAGTAGTTTAATTGAAGTTCGGTTTATGAACATTGAGAACATAATTCTCGCGGCATGCATGGATTGATTGACTGAAGTGATGTGTGGACTAATGGATACTCTGCCATAGACAGGACAAGGTACTTTCTAAATGTAATCTGTTAGTTACTAATTACCTGTCCAAATTGTGATCAGTAACATCACTTTTTGAATTAGCCAAACTCAGTAATCTGATTACTTTCCCCTTAAGAGGCATTAGAAGACAAAACATGTAAACTCAGCAAAAAAAAAGAAACATCCTCTCACTGTCACCTGCGTTCGTTTTCAGAAAACTTAATATGTGTAAATATTTGTATGAACATAACAAGATTCAACAGCTGAGACGTAAACTGAACAAGTTCCACAGACATGTGACTAACAGAAATGGAATAATGTGTCCCTGAACAAAGGGAGGGGGGGGGGGTCAATATCAAAAGTAAGTCAGTATCTGGCCACCAGCTGCATTAAGTTCTGCAGTGCATCTCCTCCTTATGGACTGCACCAGATTTGCCAGTTCTTGCTGTCAGATGTTACCCCACTCTTCCACCAAGGCACCTGCAAGTTCCCAGACATTTCTGGGAGGAATGGCCCTAGCCCTCACCCTGCAATACAGCAGGTCCCAGACGTGATCAATGGGATTGAGATCCGGGCTCTTTGCTGGCCATGGCAGAACACATTCCTGTCTTGCAGGAAATCACACACAGAACGAGCAGTATGGCTGGTGGCATTGTCATGCTGGAGGGTCATGTCAGGATGAGCCTGCAGGAAGGGTACCACATGAGGGAGGAGGATGTCTTCCCTGTAACGCACAGTGTTGAGATTGCCTGCAATGACAACAAGCTCAGTCCGATGATGCTGTGACACACCGCCCCAGACCATGACGGACCCTCCACCTCCAAATCGATCCCACTCCAGAGCACAGGCCTCGGTGTAACGCTCATTCCTTCGATGATAAACGTGAATCTGACCATCACCCCTGGTTAGACAAAACCGTGACTCGTCAGTGAAAAGCACTTTTTGCTAGTCCTGTCTGGTCCAGCGACGGTGGGTTTGTGCCCATAGGCGACGTTGTTGCCGGTGATGTCTGGTGAGGACCTGCCTTACAACAGGCCTACGAGCCCTCAGACCAGCCTCTCTCAGCCTATTGCAGACAGTCTGAGCACTGATGGAGGGATTGTTTATTCCTGGTGAAACTCGGGCAGTTGTTGTTGCCATCCTGTACCTGTCCCGCAGTTGTGATGTTCGGATGTACCGATCCTGTGCAGGTGTTACACGTGGTCTGCCACTGAGAGCACAATCAGCTGTCTGTCCTGTCTCCCTTTAGTGCTGTCTTAGGCGTCTCACAGTATGAACATTGCAACAGCTGCAGTCCTCATGCCTCCTCGCAGCATGCCCAAGGCACGTTCACGCAGATGAGCAGGGACCCTGGGCATATTTCTTTTGGTGTTTTTCAGAGTCAGTAGAAAGGCCTTTTTAGTGTCCTAAGTTTCCATAACTGTGACCTTAATTGCCTACCGTCTGTAAGCTGTTAGTGTCTTAACGACCGTTCCACAGGTGCATGTTCATTAGTTGTTTATGGTTCACTGAACAAGCATGGGAAACTGTGTTTAAACCCTTTACAATGAAGGTCTGTGAAGTGGATTTGTAAAAAAAAATCAAAATATCTTTGAAAGACACAAAGATCCTGAAAAAGGGACATATTTTTTTTTTTTTTTTTTTGCTGAGTTTATATTAACAATGGAACGACCATCTATTGCATTGATTAATCCATGTTAGTGTTTGCATAGATGGATGTTGTAGTTTACTTAATGACTTTGATTAATTAATTAATTAATTTAATACGCCTTGAGCTTCCATTTATAGCATTTGTAAATATATATTAGCCAAGTTGTTTTACTTAAAAAACGAAGCACTTATTAGCCTGCTCTTGTTTATGATTTTGTTGTCATGGAAAACTGATTGGGCTCATTGCTTCGAGTTGAAAAATAAATGCTTTGAACATCTGTTACTCCCCAGCCCTGGTTACAGACAAGTTGCTTCTTCACAGAGCGCTTTGAATACCCTATATTCTATGGATGTCACAGAGAAACACCAAATCTATGTATTTCAACATTACCTCAGTTCATATAGTGATACAATAATAAGTGTATTTGAAACACCCTCTGAGCTTTGCTTTCTCAATTTATTTTAAGCACAGTCAGCATCAGTACCCCCTTTTTTCCTCTCTTTTTTTGTTGTTGCTATAAAGTCAACAAAGTGGCTTTGTCAGCAACTGAAGAGGTTGTATTTACTATCCAGTTGCGTTACATCCTGGTTCCTGCAGTAACGGGTTCTGTTTTTATCACATCTGTTTAATAATAACCATGTGAGGTGAATTTAGACAGGAGTGCTGGAGCTCGTCCCTCCCTCCCAGAGCCAGACCCAGGAGGGGTGTGAGCCTCAGTTAAAGCATGCTGCTGTGGGTGAACTTTGACCCCCAAAAACAAGCCGTCCAACTCCTCCTATCTTGGATCGTGTTCCTTATTCTCTCTTCTCTTCTTTACTCACTCACTCACTCACTCACTCACTCACTCACTCACTCACTCACTCACTCACTCACTCACTCACTCACTCACTCACTTACTCACTCACTCACTCACTCACTCACTCACTCACTCACTCACTCACTCACTCACTCACTCACTCACTCACTCACTCACTCTCAGTTTAAATGCCTCTGCTTCAATACATGCTGAGAAACAGGAGGGGAGGAGTGAGAAAAAAAGAGGACAAGAAAAACCGGAGAGCAGCTGAGAGGGTGGAGAGAGAGAGAGAGAGAGAGAAGGGGCGTGTGAAAGAGGAGGGAAATTCATATGAGCCAACTGTACGGAGAGACTCCAGAAGAGAAAAGCGAGGAAGCAGGACTGTCAGCAGCAGATACAGAGATTTAGGGAGCATGTTAATATTATGAAGGTTTTGTGAAGATAACCACAGAAAAAAATCTCCTTGTTTTAAGTGAGCCCTTGTGGTAATCTCTCACTCTGTGTCTCTCTTATTTTTTTCTCTCTCTCTCTCTCTCTCTCTCTCTCTCTCTCTCTCTGACGGGGGACAGGTGTGGTGTGTGAGAGAGCGTGTCAGTACTGGATACATTCTATTCATGGTCCATTTCCTTGTTTGTTTTTTTTCTAACCTGAGGACCAGGTTGAGACGGCAGAGAGACACACTGATTGGCTGGAGGAACCTATGGAGAGATGACGCACCACAGTGTCCAGAGGACTGATCCAAGTTGACTACAGACAACTGGAGAGGATTAAGAGACTCTGAGATGGTATCTGGAGGAGTCCCCAGATCATAACGTCTGACGTTAGAACCTTCCGGACAGTACCCTGTCACCTTGTCACTGCCAGAGCTACCAAAGGTGTTGTGTAGTCCGTTCAAATCGAAAGAGAAACTGTAAGAGGCGCCGGGGAGTATGGGACGTTGGACCCGCGGTGGAGTGACTCCTGGTTAGTTCCCAGGGGGTCCCAATGAGTGGTAGCAGCTATAACACCAGCCTGCTACGGGGCCGCCGCTTCTACTGTCGGGAATGGGCCCTGGAAAAGTTCCAGCGCTATCTGGAAGCCAAGCCCGCTCCCGGCCGGCCCCCGGGGATCCTGGTAACTGGGGGTCCCGGGGCAGGAAAGACAGCTCTATGCACGGAGGCAATATGGCCCACCTCGGACACAGGGGTGAGGGTCGGGCTGGCACCCCACTGCCTTGCATTTCACTTCTGCCAGCGGGAGGACGGGAGGAGCGTGGCGGTATGGAGGTTTGTCCTCGGACTGGTGGATCAGCTGAGGGTCAGCCCCCTCCTCCCCCTGGGGTACAGGGACACACTGGACACCCCCTTGGTGGCTCCCACCTTGGAGCCCCTACACTGCCAGAGGGACCCAGATGACACCTTCAAAAGGTCTGCACCCTATATTACTCCGTAGCGTTGCTAACCAACTGATCTCGACAGCTTTGTGAATTGCTCTGTTTTGATGTGAACTCAGCACATTCTGTCTGCAAAAAAAAAAAATGAATGTGAAATTTCTATAGAGAGATTTTGAGGTTTGTCAAAAGTCAAACATTGAGTCAGTCAGATTGATAGGGATACTATATGTCTGTACAAATAAACCCATTGTTTTATTTGACATTATAGTCCCGTGTTCACAGTAGCATGTGAATAGTCATAGTAGCAATAATCCATTTGAAAGGGAAGTGACACCATCACCAAGCAGACCAGTTATCCAAGATGGCCGTCCTTGACCTCTTCTTACAGGTAACAGTGAGTTTCCATGAACATTCAGATTCCGTACTAAAAGCCTTTTTTTTATTTTACCTTTATTTAACCAGGCAAGTCAGTTAAAGAACAAATTCTTATTTTCTATGACGGCCTAGGAACAGTGGGTTAACTGCCTGTTCAGGGGCAGAACAACAGATTTGTACCTTGTCAGCTCGGGGATTTGAACTTGCAACCTTTCGATTACTAGTCCAACGCTCTAACCACTAGGCTACTCTGCCACCTGTCACTGCTAGTCGGGGATTCGAACTTGCAACCTTTCGATTACTAGTCCAACGCTCTAACCACTAGGCTACTCTGCCGCCGGTCACTGCTAGTGTTGTTCAGTCAAACAAAGAAGACCAAAAGAGCCATAGTGAAAAGCGAGCGATTGTCCTCCTTTGGTTTGTATAAGAATCTATTTCTCCCCTCATAATACAAGTCATTCAAGTGCTCTCACAATCGACCTCCCAGTCTGAACGAACGCCACAATGCTATTTATGACACGTCCTTTTAGAAACCAGGACAAAGACGTGAAAAAATGCGTTCCCCTCGAAGTCGCAAGAGACTGGAGTCGTTGGTACAGCTTGGCGAGGTCGTCGTTCTCACGGGGACCCTCTCTGTCTGTCTGATGTCGACGTTGGTTGTGGAGCAACGCTCTGCCTCCTTGTTTGCTGTGTTTCTGGTGTGAACTACCAGGGCTACATTCCACATTTGCCCTCAGACTGACCCATGTAGCCTGGAGAGATCTTTGTGTGTTTGGCGCCCGAGTGAGAGAAAAAGGGGTTGTGATTGAGCCACTGTCATGTGAACACTAAACAGTGGTCAACAAAACAGGGGAAACATGAGCTTGAAGTGGCAGCGAACGCATATATAGAGAATCCTTAGATTTGAACAGATGCTAGCTGGAACCATTTAGAGTCCTATATAACCGCTTAGCTTACACTGTCAACATCAACAATGGCTAGTCGACCCAACTACCAACCACCTTTTCCACTGCCTTTCTTACAGCCATATTCCCTCGTAAAGTTTGTCCTTAACTGTCCGTTAAACTACGCCATCCTCTCTAGTCTTATCTAATTGCTGTTCCACAAGGCCCGCTGATAAACGGCTCGTCTGTTTTAAACCATTTTTACGAACTTTGGGACGATTAGGGCTCACAGGGCCTGTTGTCAGCCTCTTCTCCACACCGTGTCCAATTACGGCAGGGCTGAGAGGGTCAAAGGTTAGCCTGTGGCCAGGACCACGAGGACAGGATGGAGCAGGAAGCCCTCAGTCAGTTAAAGGACCATTAACGTGGTTCTGGATGTGCTCAAGACACGCACGCACGCACGCACGCACGCACGCACGCACGCACGCACGCACGCACGCACGCACGCACGCACACACACACACACACACACACACACACACACACACGTTCCCTGTTATCATATTAGTAAGACACAAACTTGTGACCAAGAAGTTTTGGAACGGAGCATTCACTTTTAAATTCCTTCTCTTAAAAGGCTTTTACATAAACTCAAGCTGAGTCTATTGTTCAGTAATGGGGGGAAAAAAGGACAGCAACTTTTAATATTGTGTTCACAAGTACAGGAGAGAGACTGAAAAACAGCTTCTATCTCAAGGACATCAGATGGCTAAACAACCATTTATTTTACAAGGCAAGTCAGTTAAGAACAAATTCTTATTTACAATGACAGCCTACCGGGAAACAGTGGGTTAACCGTGTTGTTCAGAAGCAGAACGACAGATGTTTACCTTATCAGCTCAGGGATTCAATCTAGCAACCTTTCGGTTACTGGCTCAACGCTCTAACCACTAGGCTACCTGCCGCCCGTCATGAACTCAGAGGCTGCTGCCTACATTGACTCACTAGTCACTTTAAACAATTCCACTTTAATAATGTTTATTATTGTTTGTCTTACGTTACTCATCTCATATGTATATACTGCATCTTATACCATCTATTGCATCTTTCCTATGACACTCGGTCATCGCTCATCCATATATTTATATACAGTTGAAGTCTGAAGTTTACATACATCTTAGCCAAGTACATTTAAACTCAGTTTTTCACAATTTCTGACATTTAATCCCAGTAAATATTCCATGTTTTAGGATCACCACTTTATTTTAAGAATGTCAAATGTCAGAATAATAGTAGAGAATTATTTAATTCAGCTCTTATTTCTTTCATCACATTCCCAGTGGGTCAGAAGTTTACATACACTCTATTAGTATTTGGTAGCATTGCATTGTTCAACTAGGGTCAAGCGTTTTGGGTAGCCTTCCACAAGTTTCTGAGTCAGGTCAAACTGAGTCAGGTTTGTAGGCCTCCTTGCTTACACACACTTTTTCAGTTCTGCCCACACATTTTCTATGGGATTGAGGTCAGGGCTTTGTGATGGCCACTCCAATACCTTGACTTTGTTGTCCTAAAGTCATTTTGTCACAACTTTGGAAGTATGCTTGGGGTCATTGTCCATCTAGAAAAATTCATTTGCGACCAAGCTTTAACTTCCTGACTGATGTCTTGATGTTGCTTCAATATATCCACATAATTTCCCTTTCTCGTGATGCCATCTATTTTGTGAAATGCACCAGTCCCTCCTGCAGCAAAGCACCCCCACAGCATGATGCTGCCACCCCCGTGCTTCACGGTTGGGATGGTGTTCTTCGGCTTGCAAGCCTGACCCTTTTTCCTCCAAACATAACAATGGTCATTATGGCCAAACAGTTAAATTTTTGTTTCATCAGACCAGAGGACATTTCATTTCTCCAAAAAGTGAGATCTTTGTCCCCATGTGCAGTTGCAAACCGTAGTCTGGCTTTTTTATGGCGGTTTTGGAGCAGTGGCTTCTTCCTTGCTGAGTGGCCTTTCAGGTTATGTTGATATAGGACTCGTTTTACTGTGGATACTTTTGTACCTGTTTCTTCCAGCATCTTCACAACGTCCTTGTTCTGGGATTGATTTGCACTCTTCACACCAAAGTACGTTCATCTTTAGGAGACAAAACGCGTCTCCTTCCTGAGCGGTATGATGGCTGCGTGGTCCCATGGTGTTTATACTTATGTACTATTGTTTGTACAGATGAACGTGGTACCTTCAGGCATTTGGAAATTGCTCCCAATGAAGAACCAGACTTGTGGAGGTCTACAATTTTTTTTCTGAGGTCTTGGCTGATTTCTTCTGATTTCCCCATGATGTCAAGCAAAGAGGCACTGAGTTTGAAGGTAGGCCTTGAAATACATCCACAGGTTCACCTCCAATTGACTCAAATGATGTCAATTAGCCAATCAGAAGCTTCTAAAGCCATGGCATAATTTTTTTGAATTGTCCAAGATGTTGAAAGGCACAGTCAACTTAGTCTATGACAAAATTCTGACCCACTAGAATTATAAGTGAAATAATCTGTCTGTAAACTCTTTTTCAGAAGAATGACTTGTGTCACAAAGTAGATGTCCTAACCGACTTGCCAAAACTATAGTTTGTTAACAAGAAGTTTATGGAGTGGTTGAAAAACAAGTTTTAATAAACCTCTGACTTCACTTGTATACATTTTCTTATTCCATCCCTTTTAGATTTGTTTGTATAATTGTTTATTTAACCTTTACTTAACTAGGCAAGTCAGTTAAGAACAAATTCTTATTTTCAATGACAGCCTAGGAACAGTGGGTTAACTGCCTGTTCAGGGGCAGAATGACAAATTTGTACCTTGTCAGCTCGTGAATTTGAACTTGCAACCTTCCGGTTACTAGTCCAACGCTCTAACCACTAGGCTACCCTGCCTCCCCTACACTCTAACCACTAGGCTACCCTGCTGCCTTTTAATTGTGAGATTAGTTACAGTATGACTGTAGAGAGTGAATGTGCCTTTTGTTTCTGATTAACCACTTACATTAAAGCGAGTTTTGGGGAATTGTTAGATTCCTTGTTACTGTTGGAACTAGAAACATTTTGCTACACTCGTATTAACATCTGCTAACCGTGTGTATGTGACCAATAAAATTTGATTCAAAAGGCTGTATTGTATGTTTACGTTAGCTGACACCTTCCGTTTGGATCCTTCTTGAAGTGTAGGAGTGTGGAATCCATTGTTGAATGACCAAGGCTTCAAAGACAAAGACTTCATAGTGTTACATAGACTTTTACAAGTGTCATATTTAATAGTTCATTCCGTTTATATCCCTGCTGAAGCAGACACTAGCAGGGTGACAGACACTAACAGGGTGACAGACACTGTTAAAACAACTGCAACGCCATAATGTCTTCACCCACATTAAATTACTCACACTAAACACCCACTCTTCCTGGATTACTCAATGATTTTTACAAGGCCTAAGTGTGGTGAAGCCACCCTCCCAGGTGGGACCCAGGGGACTCTATAGAACACCATATAGAAGTGTCCTGTCCCAGGGGACTCTATAGAACACCAACCATATAGAAGTGTCCTGTCCCAGGGGACTCTATAGAACACCATATAGAAGTGTCCTGTCCCAGGGGACTCTATAGAACACCATATAGAAGTGTCCTGTCCCAGGGGACTCTATAGAACACCATATAGAAGTGTCCTGTCCCAGGGGACTCTATAGAACACCATATAGAAGTGTCCTGTCCCAGGGGACTCTATAGAACACCATATAGAAGTGTCCTGTCCCAGGGGACTCTATGGAACACCATATAGAAGTGTCCTGTCCCAGGGGACTCTATGGAACACCATATAGAAGTGTCCTGTCCCAGGGGACTCTATAGAACACCATATAGAAGTGTCCTGTCCCAGGGGACTCTATGGAACACCATATAGAAGTGTCCTGTCCCAGGGGACTCTATAGAACACCATATAGAAGTGTCCTGTCCCAGGGGACTCTATAGAACACCATATAGAAGTGTCCTGTCCCAGGGGACTCTATAGAACACCATATAGAAGTGTCCTGTCCCAGGGGACTCTATGGAACACCATATAGAAGTGTCCTGTCCCAGGGGACTCTATGGAACACCATGTAGAAGTGTCCTGTCCCAGGGGACTCTATAGAACACCATATAGAAGTGTCCTGTCCCAGGGGACTCTATGGAACACCATATAGAAGTGTCCTGTCCCAGGGGACTCTATGGAACACCATATAGAAGTGTCCTGTCCCAGGGGACTCTATGGAACACCATGTAGAAGTGTCCTGTCCCAGGGGACTCTATAGAACACCATATAGAAGTGTCCTGTCCCAGGGGACTCTATAGAACACCATATAGAAGTGTCCTGTCCAGGTGCCTTTTACTATATACTGTAGTAATACATCTACTGGTCTTGGTGAGGGGGGGAAGAAAGTAGGTTTCTCACTTCCTCGATAGCAGCATTCTTTAATTTATGTCCATATACTGAAGGATGTAATGATGATGTCCATATACTGAAGGATGTAATGATGATGTCCATATACTGAAGGATGTAATGATGATGTAATGATAATGGCCATATACTGAGTGATGTAATGATGTCCGTATACTGAATGATATAATGATGATGTAATGATAATGTCCATATACTGAATGATGTAATGATGATGTAATGATAATGGCCATATACTGAATGATGTAATGATGATGTAATGATAATGGCCATATACTGAATGATGTAATGATGATGTCCATATACTGAATGATGTAATGATGATGTAATGATGATGTCCATATACTGAATGATGTAATGATGATGTAATGATGATGTCCATATACTGAATGATATAATGATGATGTAATGATGATGTCCATATACTGAATGATGTAATGATGATGTAATGATGATGTCCATATACTGAATGATGTAATGATGATGTCC
>NC_088240.1:4527196-4607196 GCF_036934945.1 Oncorhynchus masou masou | reverse complement strand
ACGCTGCTCATCGACGGGCCGGGAGGCAGAAAGCTCCTGTTCCACACTAGTTTCGCAGAGTGGCTGACGGACGTGAAATACTGCACCCAGAAGTATCTGTGTAGCGTGTCTGAGGGACACACCATGCTGGCCATGGCTCTCACCCTGCGCGCCCCACACCTTAACACAGAGGACACCTGTCAGATGGGCTCGCACCTGGTCAGCTCAGGCATGCACAAGGACAACCCTGCCCTCCTGGCCCTGTGGCTGTTGTGGGCTGATGTGCCCCCTCTGACTAGCCCCTTTTCCCCCTCTTCCCCTGCCTCTCAGCCCCCTGTGCTGGTCAGGCAGGAGGTCCTCCAGCTGCTGATGAAGAGTGGGGTGTTCCCTCCCTCCTGTGCCCCAGATGGAGGCCCCAGCGTGGGGGTACACTGTGCAGGAGGCGGGGGGGGCATCATCGGGCAGGCGCTGGAGAAGCAGGACACAGTGAGGGTGCTACTGGACAGCGGGGTCAGCGTGAACCGGGCCGACCCCACAGACGGACGCACCCTCCTGGCCAGTGCGGCCCATGCAGGCTCAGCCGAAGTGACTGACCTACTCCTGTCCCGAGGGGCTGACCCTCTGATCAGTGACCACCAGGGCCAGACCCCTTTAACTCTGTCTGCCAGGCAGGGCCATGTTAGGGTGCTGGGGATGCTGCTGGACTGGGCCAGGGGGCTGGATCTGGAGGCCGGCGTGGGGATGGTGGAGCATGCAGACAGCGAGGGCTGGACGGCCTTACGGTCAGCGGCCTGGGGGGGTCACACCGAGGCCGTGCACCTCCTCCTGGATGCAGAGGCGGACGTGGACGGGTGTGATGCTGAAGGCCGATCGGCGCTGAGGGCGGCGGCCTGGGGGGGTCACGAGGAGATCCTCCTCACTCTGCTGGACCACGGGGCGCAGGTGGACAAGGTCGACCGGGAGGGCCGCACTCCACTGATTGCCGCCGCCTACATGGGCCATCGGGAGGCGGTAGAGATCCTGCTGGACCACGGGGCAGAGGTCGACCTGGCGGACGGAGACGGCCGTACTGCCCTGTCAGTGGCTTCTCTCTGTGTGCCCACAGCGGCTGGAGTCAAAGGTTACGGCCAAGTGGCCAGCCTGCTGTTGGAGCGAGGGGCGGACCCGGGGCACAAGGACCAGGATGGGATGACCCCTCTGCTGCTGGCGGCATATGAAGGTCACGAGGAGGTGGTAGAACTGTTGTTAGAGGCTGGGGCAGACGTAGACGAGAGCGCCGGGCCACACGCCGCCGCCGCTTCTGCAGCCGTCACCCCGCTGTTGGCGGCAGCCGCCATGGGTCATTCCGCGACAGTGAGCAGGGTGCTGTTCTGGGGCGCTACGGTGGATGGCATCGACGGGGAGGGTCGTACAGCTCTGAGCCTGGCAGCAGCACGGGGCAGCGTGGAGGTGGTCAGAGCACTTCTGGACCGAGGGCTGGATGAGAACCATAAAGACGATCTGGGCTGGACCCCTCTGCACGCCGCCGCCTGCGAGGGCCACCGGGGGGTCTGTGCCGTCCTAACGGAGCGTGGGAGCATGGCGCGTGTCGGAGAAATGGACATCGAGGGACGGACCCCCCTCATCCTGGCCGCGCAGGAGGGCCACTGTGGCACGGTGAGGCTTCTGCTGGACCGCCGCTCGCTCATCGACCACCGGGCGTACGACGGCCACTCTGCGCTGAGCGCCGCCGCCCTGGAGGGCCACGCTGAGGTGGTGGAGCTACTGATGAGGCGGGGCACGGACACGGACGTACGGGACGCAGAGGGCCGTCCGCTGCTCTACCTCCTGGTCCTGGAGGGACATCTGGACATGGCTGCCCTCATCATGGAGAAAGGGGGCGTGCCCCTGGAGTCCCGGGACGGGGAGGGGCGAACGGCGCTGCACGTGGCCTCCTGGCAGGGAAACGTGGATGCAGTGGGGCTGCTGTTGAGCCATGGGGCGGACCCTAACACCCAGGACGGGGAGGGACGACCCCCCTTGCACTCCGTAGCCTGGCGGGGTCATGTTGAGCCCGGTCGTCTGCTCCTGGAGGTCAGGGGCGTCAACGTGGATCTGGCCTGCAGACAGCAGGGGGCCACGGCACTGAGCATCGCGGCTCAGGAGGGCCACGCCAATATCGTTGCCATGCTACTGGAGGGAGGGGCCAACCCAGACCACGTAGACAAGTACGGCCGCAGCCCCGTCAAGGTGGCCGGGAAGAGGGGCCACTTCACCATCGTCAGGCTGCTGGAGAGCTACGGAGCCAAACCGTACTCAGTCCGTCTGCCCCCGTCCAACACCCTGTCGCCACGGCCATCCACTGTGAAGAGCCCGTCCTCCGTCTGCTCAGGGAGTAACGTGGCCCAGGCAGGGCGTCATCATGGTGCTAGCACCTCCACCTCCACCTCCTCGGCCTCCTGCTCCCCAGGCTCCACAGGCGAGCACTTCCACTCCATCCAGAGCTCCCAGACATCCTCCTCCACAGCCCACTCCCAGGCCACGGTGCAGACCGTCCCCGCTGACAGCCTGTCCTTCACCCAGCAGATCCAGCAGCACTCCCTTCCACGCTGTCGCTCCCGCCACTCCACCCTGCCTCCACCTGGCTCCGCCCGTGGCAGCCTGCACGGAACCAACCGCAGGGCCCAATGCCCTAAGGCAAGCCCTCCTCCACCCACCCTCTGCACAGTCACGGCCATGGTGCATGACTCTGAACAGTCTTACAAAGGCTACCCAGCAGGGTTCGACTATCCCAGTAAACACCACCTGATCCAGGAGGAGAGGTCTCAGTACGGAGGGGGGAGGTGGAACTCTGTCATGGCATCTCTAGGGGTGACGCCTGGACAAGATGGCCCCAAAAACAGGGACGGTCTCCCTATGGGCTACCCCTACCAGGTCCAGAGCCCGGCTCAGAGATGGGAGGAGAACCGGAAGGTGTCTATAACCCCCGGAAATGCCTCATCTCCTCCCTGCATGGTGGTCATGACGACCACGGACCCCCAGCTCAACCTGAAACAGGCCATCAAGTTGCAGTTTGAAGGGCCCACCAGCGCTGCCTTATACAAGAGGGAGACGCCCCTGTGAACTCTGACCTAACGGTGAGTACTGTCTGTTGGTCACCAAAGAGAGTCGACTAACTGTAAAAAAAAGGAAAAAAAAGAAGCTGTGACACAGAGGTGTTATATTATTCTATTATAATAATATTATTTTATTAGTATATTACTGTTATTTGGACACCAGTTTCTGTTACTTTGTGTCCATTTTTCTATTTCATCACATCGATCTTCCCCAGAGTTAAACTCAAGTCCACAGTGGTATTATATTATATAAACCACCTTTTAAAACCAGAGCTTCATTACACCGTGACCTCTCATAGAGGACACGTCGCAAAACCACGTCCTGTCCTTTCAGGTGGTACATTTGGAGGAATGCCTGGTGTTTTAATGACAGCATTCTCTGTTGTGGGTTCTAGGTGGACGTGGGAGTTCAAGGGTTCGTTTTCAGAATGGATAATGGTTCTTGCGGGGCAGATGAGAGCGGAAGAGGCATCTCTCTCTCCCCCCCCCCCTCCCTTCTCTCACCCCCCACCCTCGCTGCCTTCAACTCAGCGGACCAGAGGAAGAATGAGGAAGAGGAAGAATGAGGAAGAGGAAGAATGGAGGGGCTGAAAGACTTGAAAGCCGTTTACATTCCACACTTTACCCCTTCGCCTGTTCTGAGCAGCTGTCACTAAATAGTGGACACACACACACACACACACACACACACACACACACACACACACACACACACACACACACACACACACACACACACACACACACAAAGCCTTGGACAAGTCGGATGGAGAGGGGCTATCAGTCCTCCTGCTGATCTACCACACAGAGACAGACCAGAGTGTGTGTGACAGTTCTCCAGAGAGAGAGAGAGAGAGAGAGGGGGGTGAGAGAGAGGGGGGGAGAGAGAGAGAGGGGGGTGAGAGAGAGAGAGGAGGGGGTGGAGAGAGAGAGAGAGAGAGGGGGGGGGTGAGAGAGAGAGAGGAGGGGGGGGTGAGAGAGAGAGAGGGGGGAGGGGGGTGAGAGAGAGAGGGGGGTGAGAGAGAGAGAGAGAGGGGGGTGAGAGAGAGAGAGAGAGGGGGTGAGAGAGAGAGAGAGGGGGTGAGAGAGAGAGAGAGAGGGGGTGAGAGAGGGTGAGAGAGAGGGGGTGAGAGAGAGAGGGTGAGAGAGTGAGAGAGTGACGCCGGGCTGTGGTCTGACCAGGGTTTGACGCTTAACCAATCATCAATGGACTTCTTCAGGAAATCAAACTGTTCTACTCTACGGTGGATGGAAAACATTCATTTGAAGCAGAACAGATCAGCCAATATACGTGTGAAAGGGAGATGGGAGACCCACAACAACGCACTCACACAGGACTTAAGATCGTTTTTTTTTATATATATATATATATATATATAGGAGCTCTTTTTTCACACCGTAGCTGTTTTGAAAGATACTGCCTGTGTGAGGGCACTATTGATGCCTTGATCTTCCTCCAGAGTTTTGCTCTCTCTACCTTTCAAACCCCCGAGACATGGCAGGTATTACCAGCTTGGAGTCTGTCGACGTGCATCTATGGGCGGCCACGAGCCATATACAAATTCAGCAGAAAAGACCGCAGTCCTACCAAAAGCCTGACCTAGCCTACGATGCTGTTGAAATGCTGCTATGACTTTGACCAACCAGCAGGCGGAATGTTCCAGCACACTCTGAGTAATGCCGTTGGAACGGAACTGCTCATGATGACATAGATCAGAAAGACAGACAGAAAGTGGGACTTTAGCCAGCTATTCATTTGAAATCATCGATCTGGCCTAAGTACTTTTCCATTTGTCCTTGTTGCCATTTTATTCACATTTGAAAGCATAATGCCGTTCTTTAATTAAAATTGCAGACTAATGTCAAACACTGTTTGAGGTGTGTGTGTGTGTGTGTGTGTGTGTGTGTGTGTGTGTGTGCGCGTGCGTGCGTGCGTGCATGCGTGTGTGTGCAGTGTGTGTGTGTGCGTGCGTGTGTGTGTGTGTGCAGCGTCTGTGCAACGAGACAGAGGTGTTATAGATAGCATGTCACAAGTCACAAAGACCGAGATGAAAGACACATGGTTTCCTCACAGACCAGCTGCTCATCAGAGATGCTCGTCAGAGATGCTCGTCAGAGATGCTCGTCAGAGATGCTCGTCAGAGATGCAGCATGTAGCAGGTCAGGAAGGTTGCTGCCCTAAAAACAGGCTTCTCTTCAGCGACAGAGAGCGAACCCACTGGTAGAATCAATGCTGTTGTTTCAATGTAAAGTGTCAACGTATTGTGATGTGGAATCAACGTGGAACATACATTTGGATTTGACAGAAGTAATCAACCGGCGTTGTGAATGATGAGATGAGGGTAAAACTTCCATTGAAATACATTGATTTAATCTAACTAACAGGTTATTATAATACATCTAATTTCAACTTAATTTGCAAGAACCATGTATACAATTCCACATTGAAATGTAAAACATATTTTGTATCCTATATTCAATATATACTGAGTGGACAAAACATTAGGAACACCTGCTCTTTCCTTGACAGAGACTGACCAAGTGAATCCAGGTGAAAGCTATGATCCCTTACTGATGTCACCTGTTAAATCCACTTCAATCAGTGTAGATGAAGGGGAGGAGACAGGTTAAAGAAGGATTTTTAAGCCCTGAGACAATTGAGACATGGATTGTGTGTGTGCCATTCAGAGGGTGAATGGGCAAGACATAAGATTTGTGTCTTTGAACGAGGTATGACGATAGGTGCCAGGCGCTGGGTTTTTCACGCTCAACAGTTTCCCGTGTGTATCAAGCATGGTCCACCACCCTAAGGACATCCACATGGGCTCAGCATCCCTGTGGAATGCGTTCATGGACTGTTCTGGGGGCAGGTTGGTAGATTTAGTCATTTGAGTGATTGAAATGATGAAACATTTTATATTTGATTAGGCATTTATTTCACCTCGTTTCAATGTTGAGAGTAAAATGAATCAACGTCATGCCGTCAACCTAAGTAAAGAGGTAACAGTATATTGAAATGTGAAGCCACCGTCGACAACGATTCCTGACTGAACAGCGATTCCTGACTGAACAGCGATTCCTGACTGAACAACGATTCCTGACTGAACAATGATTCCTGACTGAACAACGATTCCTGACTGAACAATGATTCCTGACTGAACAGTGATTCCTGACTGAACAGCGATTCCTGACTGAACAGCGATTCCTGACTGAACAATGATTCCTGACTGAACAGTGATTCCTGACTGAACAGTGATTCCTGACTGAACAGCGATTCCTGACTGAACAGCGATTCCTGACTGAACAACGATTCCTGACTGAACAATGATTCCTGACTGAACAGTGATTCCTGACTGAACAGTGATTCCTGACTGAACAGCGATTCCTGACTGAACAATGATTCCTGACTGAACAGTGATTCCTGACTGAACAATGATTCCTGACTGAACAGCGATTCCTGACTGAACAACGATTCCTGACTGAACAGCGATTCCTGACTGAACAACGATTCCTGACTGAACAACGATTCCTGACTGATATATGAGACGTAATGTCTGCCATCCAGGTCGATGCTTACCTCTGTGTACCCTGCTTACCTCTGTGTGCCCTGGTTACCCTTGGTTACCTCTGTGTACCCTGCTTACCTCTGTGTGCCCTGGTTACCCTTGGTTACCTCTGTGTGCCCTGGTTACCCTTGGTTACCTCTGTGTACCCTGCTTACCTCTGTGTGCCCTGGTTACCCTTGGTTACCTCTGTGTACCCTGCTTACCTCTGTGTGCCCTGGTTACCCTTGGTTACCTCTGTGTACCCTGCTTACCTCTGTGTGCCCTGGTTACCCTTGGTTACCTCTGTGTACCCTGCTTACCTCTGTGTGCCCTGGTTACCCTTGGTTACCTCTGTGTACCCTGCTTACCTCTGTGTACCCTGGTTACCTCTGTGTACCCTGCTTACCTCTGTGTACCCTGGTTACCCTTGCTTACCTCTGTGTACCCTGCTTACCTCTGTGTACCCTGCTTACCTCTGTGTACCCTGCTTACCTCTGTGTACCCTGCTTACCTCTGTGTGCCCTGGTTACCCTTGGTTACCTCTGTGTACCCTGCTTACTTCTGTGTCCCCTGGTTACCCTTGGTTACCTCTGTGTACCCTGCTTACCTCTGTGTGCCCTGGTTACCCTTGGTTACCTCTGTGTACCCTGCTTACCTCTGTGTCCCCTGGTTACCCTTGGTTACCTCTGTGTACCCTGCTTACCTCTGTGTGCCCTGGTTACCCTTGGTTACCTCTGTGTACCCTGCTTACCTCTGTGTACCCTTGGTTACCTCTGTGTACCCTGGTTACCTCTGTGCACCCTGCTTACCTCTGTGCACCCTGGTTACCTCTGTGTACCCTGCTTACCTCTGTGCACCCTGGTTACCTCTGTGCACCCTGGTTACCTCTGCGTACCCTGGTTACCTCTGTGTACCCTGGTTACCTCTGTGCACCCTGGTTACCTCTGTGCACCCTGGTTACCTCTGTGCACCCTGGTTACCTCTGTGCACCCTGGTTACCTCTGTGTACCCTGGTTACCTCTGTGCACCCTGGTTACCTCTGTGCACCCTGGTTACCTCTGTGTACCCTGCTTACCTCTGTGCACCCTGGTTACCTCTGTGCACCCTGGTTACCTCTGTGCACCCTGGTTACCTCTGTGCACCCTGGTTACCTCTGTGTACCCTGGTTACCTCTGTGCACCCTGGTTACCTCTGTGCACCCTGGTTACCTCTGTGCACCCTGGTTACCTCTGTGCACCCTGGTTACCTCTGTGCAACCTGGTTACCTCTGTGTACCCTGCTTACCTCTGTGCACCCTGGTTACCTCTGTGCACCCTGGTTACCTCTGTGCACCCTGGTTACCTCTGTGTACCCTGGTTACCTCTGTGTACCCTGCTTACCTCTGTGTACCCTGCTTACCTCTGTGCACCCTGGTTACCTCTGTGCATCCTGGTTACCTCTGTGCACCCTGGTTACCTCTGTGCACCCTGGTTACCTCTGTGCACCCTGGTTACCTCTGTGCACCCTGCTTACCTCTGTGCACCCTGGTTACCTCTGCTATCATGTCAGCACGTTTAGACACTGAGCAGCTTTCAGCTCATTTTTGTGTAGACTACTTAAACATTGACTAGTTGAAAAGTAACTCCTTTTTTTACACAAGCTGTATGGTGAATGTATGTTTCGGAGTGAGGTTGACATCTGATTTTCCCAACAAAGGACACTGTCATTTGAACGTGTAGCTAGGTGTGCTATCGGTCATCTATTGGATCTTTGGAAGTTTAGAAGTAGTTACCATTACCCCTATATATAAACAAGGTCAAATAACATACACATATATATATTTAGTGTTTGTGTGGACACCCCTTCAAATTAGTGGATTGGCTATTTCTGCCACACCCGTTGCTGACTGTTATAGCACACCGCACACCGCCATGCAATCTCCATAGACAAACATTGGCAGTAGAATGGCCCTTACTGAGGAGCTCAGTGACATTCAACGTGGCACCGTCAGAGGATGCCACCTTTCCAACAAGTCAGTTCGTCAAATTTCTGCCCTGCTAGAGCTGCCCCCGGTCAACTGTAAGTGCTGTTATTGTGAAGTGGAAACGTCTAGGAGCAACAACGGCTTAGTCGCAAAGTGGTAGGCCATACTAGCTCGAAGAAAAATAAATGCACACCTATTTAGGCGAGGTGCTGGCTAGCCGCACACTCTAGGAGCTCAGATGCAAAAGAATGTACGTTGGTAATTACTCTTTTACTTTCAGGCCACACTAGCTCACAGTACGGCACCGCCGAGTGCTGAAGTGTGTAAAAATCGTCTGTTCTCTGTTGCAGCACTCACTTCCGAGTTCCAAACTGCCTCTGGAAGCAACGTCAACACAAGAACTGTTCGTCACGAACTTCATGAAATGGGTTTCCATGGCCGAGTAGCCGCACACAAGCCTTAGATCACCATACACAATGCCAAGTATCGGCTGGAGTGGTGTAAAGCTCGCTGCCATTGGATTCTGGAGCAGTGGAAATGCGTTCTCTGGAGTACTGAATCACACTTCACCATCTGGCAGTCCGACAAATTAATCTGGGTTTGGCAGATGCCAGGAGAATGCTACCTGCTCCAATGCATAGTGGCAACTGTAAAGTTTGGTGGAGGAGGAATAATGGTCTGTGCTTCCAACTTTGTGGCAACAGTTTGGGGAAAGCCTTCTCCTGTTTCAGCATGACAAGGCCCCCCTGCACAAAGCGAGGTTCATACAAAAATGGTTTGTCGAGATCGGTGTGGAAGAACTTGACTGACCTGCACAGACCCCTGACCTTAAACCTATCGAACAACTTTTGGAATGAATTGGAACGTCGACTGCGAGCCAGGCTTAATCACCCAAACATCAGTGCCTGACCTTAATAATGCTCTTGTGGCTGAATGCAAGCAAGTCCCCTCAGCAATGTTCCAACATCTAGTGGAAAGCCTTCCCAGAAGAGTGGAGTCTGTTATAGCAGCAATGTTCCAACATCTAGTGGAAAGCCTTCCCAGAAGAGTGGAGGCTGTTATAGCAGCAATGTTCCAACATCTAGTGGAAAGCCTTCCCAGAAGAGTGGAGGCTGTTATAGCAGCAATGTTCCAACATCTAGTGGAAAGCCTTCCCAGAAGAGTGGAGGCTGTTATAGCAGCAATGTTCCTACATCTAGTGGAAAGACTTCCCAGAAGAGTGGAGGCTGTTATAGCAGCAATGTTCCTACATCTAGTGGAAAGCCTTCCCAGAAGAGTGGAGGCTGTTATAGCAGCAATGTCCCAACATATAGTGGAAAGCCTTCCCAGAAGTGTGGAGGCTGTTATAGCAGCAATGTTCCTACATCTAGTGGAAAGCCTTCCCAGAAAGGTGGAGGCTGTTATAGCAGCAATGTTCCTACATCTAGTGGAAAGCCTTCCCAGAAAGGTGGAGGCTGTTATTGCAGCAATGTTCCAACATCTAGTGGAAAGCCTTCCTAGAAGAGTGGAGACTGTTATAGCAGGAATGTCCCAACATATAGTGGAAAGCCTTCCCAGAAGAGTGGAGGCTGTTATTGCAGCAATGTTCCTACATCTAGTGGAAAGCCTTCTCAGAAAGGTGGAGGCTGTTATAGCAGCAATGTTCCTACATCTAGTGGAAAGCCTTCTCAGAAAGGTGGAGGCTGTTATAGCAGCAATGTTCCAACATCTAGTGGAATGCCTTCCCAGAAGAGTGGAGGCTGTTATAGCAGCAATGTTCCAACATCTAGTGGAAAGCCTTCCCAGAAGAGTGGAGGCTGTTATAGCAGCAATGATCCAACATCTAGTGGAAAGCCTTCCCAGAAGAGTGGAGGCTGTTATAGCAGCAAAGTTCCAACATTAGTGGAAAGCCTTCCCAGAAGAGTGGAGGCTGTTATAGCAGCAAAGTTCCAACATTAGTGGAAAGCCTTTCCAGAAGAGTGGAGTCTGTTATAGCAGCAATGTTCCAACATCTAGTGGAAAGCCTTCCCAGAAGAGTAGAGGCTGTTATAGCAGCAATGTTCCAACATCTAGTGGAAAGCCTTCCCAGAAGAGTGGAGGCTGTTATAGCAGCAATGATCCAACATCTAGTGGAAAGCCTTCCCAGAAGAGTGGAGGCTGTTATAGCAGCAAAGTTCCAACATTAGTGGAAAGCCTTTCCAGAAGAGTGGAGGCTGTTATAGCAGCAAAGTTCCAACATTAGTGGAAAGCCTTTCCAGAAGAGTGGAGGCTGTTATAGCAGCAATGTTCCAACATCTAGTGGAAAGCCTTCCCAGAAGAGTGGAGGCTGTTATAGCAGCAATGATCCAACATCTATTGGAAAGCCTTCCCAGAAGAGTGGAGGCTGTTATAGCAGCAATGTTCCAACATCTAGAGGAAAGCATTCCCAGAAAAGTGGAGGCTGTTATAGCCAACTCCATATTAATGCCCATGATTTTGGAATGAGATGTTTCTACATATACATGTACATAGATCTGATGATTATATTGACATGTGATTGAGGTACTAACCTGTTAGTCATGTTAAGTCATGGTATTTAAGTGTTTAGCTGGTTGAAATGAGTTGATAAATAGATAACTTTTTTCAAATCCAAAATCCTTTTACACATAATACATTAACAAATTACATTGAAACAACCAGTGGGTAGCCTCAAATATATATATATATATTTTATTTAACCTTTATTTAACTAGGCAAGTCAGTTGAGAACAAATTCTTATTTTCAATGACGGCCTAGGAACAGTGGGTTAACTGCCTTGTTCAGGGGGCAGAACGACAGATTTATACCTTGTCAGCTCGGGGGTTTGAACTTGCAACCTCGCGGTTACTAGTCCAATGCTCTAACCACTAGGCTACCCTGACTATCAATCAAAATTTTAGACACACCTACTCATTCAAGAATCTAAAATATATTTTGATTTGTTTAACACTTTTTTTTTGGTTACTACATGATTCCATGTGTATTATTTCATAGTTTTGATATCTTCACTATTATTCTACAATGTAGAACATAGTACAAATAAAGAAAAGCCTTTAAATGAGTGTCCCAAACGTTTGACTGGTACTGTATATAATCTGGGGAGATTCTCAAATGGGCAAAAGTCTGTTCTCCTTTCTTCCTTGACCCGGAAAGTAGACTAGGTTCACCTCCTCGATTACCTACTTCTGCAGAGGATGCACCAACGCCAGAGTATACTGCCCGCTAGCGTGGAGGTGTTTAAAAACCTGCCATACCCCCTTTCAATAAACTGTTATTTTCCCCAAGGAGAAAAGCACACACAGAAAAGCATGTCCTTTTATCTTATGTCTTGCACAACTAGCTGCATTAGGTTTTACCACTTTATAAGTGTATTTTGTGATTCCACTATGTAAACATTAGTATGTGGAGAAGGATTTTCAAAGTGAAAACACGCTTGAAGAGAAGTTTCAAGTGTCTCCTCACTTCATCCTCTTCTTGGTGCCAGCCTCAGTAACTGGCTTCACTACCAGCCTCAGTAACTGGCTTCACTACCAGCCTCAGTAACTGGCTTCACTACCAGTCTCAGTAACTGGCTTGACTGCCAGTCACATTAACTGGCTTCACTACCAGCCTCAGTAACTGGCTTCACTACCAGCCTCAGTAACTGGCTTCACTACTTCACTACCAGCCTCAGTAACTGGCTTCACTACTTCACTACCAGCCTCAGTAACTGGCTTCACTACCAGCCTCAGTAACTGGCTTCACTACCAGCCTCAGTAACTGGCTTCACTACCAGCCTCAGTAACTGGCTTCACTACCAGCCTCAGTAACTGGCTTCTCTACCAGCCTCAGTAACTGGCTTCACTACCAGCCTCAGTAACTGGCTTCACTACCAGCCTCAGTAACTGGCTTCACTACCAGCCTCAGTAACTGGCTTCACTACCAGCCTCAGTAACTGGCTTCACTACCAGCCTCAGTAACTAGCTTCACTACCAGTCTCAGTAACTAGCTTCACTGCCAGCCTCAGTAACTGGCTTCACTACCAGTCTCAGTAACTGGCTTCACTACCAGTCTCAGTAACTGGCTTCACTGCCAGTCACATTAACTGGCTTCACTACCAGCCTCAGTAACTGGCTTCACTACTTCACTACCAGCCTCAGTAACTGGCTTCACTACCAGCCTCAGTAACTAGCTTCACTACCAGCCTCAGTAACTAGCTTCACTACCAGCCTCAGTAACTGGCTTCACTACCAGCCTCAGTAACTGGCTTCACTACTAGCCTCAGTAACTGGCTTCACTACCAGCCTCAGTAACTGGCTTCACTACCAGTCTCAGTAACTAGCTTCACTACCAGTTTCAGTAACTGGCTTCACTACCAGCCTCAGTAACTGGCTTCACTACCAGTCTCAGTAACTGGCTTCACTACCAGTCTAAGTAACTAGCTTCACTACCAGTTTCAGTAACTGGCTTCACTACCAGTCTCAGTAACGGGCTTCACTGCTAGTCACATTAACTGGCTTCACTACCAGCCTCAGTAACTGGCTTCACTACCAGTCTCAGTAACTAGCTTCACTACCAGTTTCAGTAACTGGCTTCACTACCAGTCTCAGTAACTGGCTTCACTGCCAGTCACAGTAACTAGCTTCACTACAAGTCTCAGTAACTAGCTTCACTACCAGCCTCAGTAACTAGCTTCACTACCAGTCTCAGTAACTGGCTTCACTACCAGTCTAAGTAACTAGCTTCACTGCTAGTCACATTAACTGGCTTCACTACCAGCCTCAGTAACTGGCTTCACTACTTCACTACCAGCCTCAGTAACTAGCTTCACTACCAGCCTCAGTAACTGGCTTCACTACCAGTCTCAGTAACTAGCTTCACTACCAGTTTCAGTAACTGGCTTCACTACCAGCCTCAGTAACTGGCTTCACTACTTCACTACCAGTCTCAGTAACTGGCTTCACTACCAGTCTAAGTAACTAGCTTCACTACCAGTTTCAGTAACTGGCTTCACTACCAGTCTCAGTAACTGGCTTCACTGCCAGTCACATTAACTGGCTTCACTACCAGCCTCAGTAACTGGCTTCACTACCAGTCTCAGTAACTAGCTTCACTACCAGTTTCAGTAACTGGCTTCACTACCAGTCTCAGTAACTGGCTTCACTGCCAGTCACAGTAACTAGCTTCACTACCAGTCTCAGTAACTAGCTTCACTACCAGCCTCAGTAACTAGCTTCACTACCAGTCTCAGTAACTGGCTTCACTACCAGTCTAAGTAACTAGCTTCACTGCTAGTCACATTAACTGGCTTCACTACCAGCCTCAGTAACTGGCTTCACTACTTCACTACCAGCCTCAGTAACTAGCTTCACTACCAGCCTCAGTAACTAGCTTCACTACCAGTCTCAGTAACTAGCTTCACTGCCAGTCTCAGTAACTTGCTTCACGGCCTCCTCTTCAAAGTGAATTAAAAACAGACCCCAGGCCTGCCAGTCACATTAACTGAATACAGAATTATATACAGTAACTGACACATAGTGAGTAGTGTGCCTCCTAATGCCTTAATAGCTGAGACCTCTATCTACACAACAGGACAGTGTTTTCCAGTAGGAATATGACTGGCCCCAATCTCCTTCTGTGCTCTTAACCCTGGACTGGGAAGAGCTCCCTGGGAAGCAGCCTCAGTTGTATTTATTTGTATTTATTTATTTTTACAGTACACAGGCTAGCTCCCCACTCCCACTTAGCAGAAAAACTACTGCAATCAAGGCACTTTGCATTCAGCCAGGCGATAAAGTGTGAATCGAGTTGAGTGCAGTGCTGAGGTGTTTACTGCATAGAGGCCATGCTGGGAACGAGGAAGCAGTGTGTTTGATCTCTGTCTGTCTGTCTGCCTGTCTGTCGAGGGGAGTGATACTTCTGAATGATTCATATTTTAGACTTGGCGTTGACTCATCTAATGCATACTGATGTCCTACTTGTCATGTATGTGTGAAGCACTAACACGTGAAAACAAGAAGTTTTACGTCAGTCCTCCAGAGACAGACACAAAGGCCAGTCACCGCTAGATCGTCGTCTGTCTACTGTTTTTGCCTGTAGCAAGGAGTTAGCGGTACCACCATGATTGTTTGACAAAGACATTAACAACTATGCCACATCTACACATTTTTTTGTATTCGCACCCCAACTCATAGACTGTCGATTTGTAGAATTCAATGAGAACATAATCCTAATTGAGACTTGATACAGGTGTGAGAGTGCAGATTGAACCTTTATTGATTTCAGCAGTTGGGACATGACACAGGAAGCTGTTAATATCACAAAGGCCAACGTGTGTCAAAGAGGAGAGGCGATGAGTGTTATGGGAAGATGATATTTATATAAGAAAACGACACTTAGTCTTCCAACAACACCTCTCTGCTTTCTTACCTTAAGGTATTTGTTCTCAAGATCTCCAGTATGGAACTGGGTGGAAATGGTTATTTCCTGTTTAGGGTGGCAGGTAGCATTTAGAGCGTTGGGCGAGTAACCGAAAGGTTTGTTGGTTCAAATCCTCGGAACCAACGAGATGTAAAATCTGTCAATGTGCCCTTGAGCAAGGGCTTTTACGCCCAATTGCTCCAGGGTTGCTGTTGATAATTACTAAACCCTTGTTTTGACTCCACTCTTCGTGGGTGTCTCAGGGAGAGTTTGGAATATGCAAAAAGCACATTTCTAATTCATGCGTGGGAAAAAAAAGGATAAATATAAGCACCAACCAAGTTATTTATTTATTTTATTATTACTGTACACATGCAGAAGCATGTGGAGGACAGGTGGAACCGGTTTGTGTCTCATTACCCTGGCTGCCTCGGGTGTTTGACGAATGACCTCACGCTCTCTCACCTTGCTCTTCACGTTCATAATTACAAGCTTCACCAGCTCGGGAAAGGTGTCTTGTGACGCTTGAAGGCTGGAATTGGGTCATATCTGTAGGACCAGATGGAGTCTGAAGGGATCGGGATTTATTTAAGCCTGCACAGTACAGAAATGATTTAGGGTGGAGGTGCTGAGTTGAAGTGAGTGCAAAGCAAGTCAAATGAAGCTATAAAAATAAAATAAAAACATTAAAAGCTAAAGTTGTATTGATTAAATATGAAGATGATGTGCTGGAGAAAATGTGTTGTCATGGGAGAGATATGAGAGAAAGCCAGAGAGGAAAACAAGTCCTTCACTGCACTGAGACGGAACTCTGGGAAAAAAATACAAGTATAAATAACATACACTTCTTGATGTGTAATGATGCCTCTGCTATGTTTATTCTGGATGAATACATTTCCATTTAGTCCTTAGCATCACAAATACAGCAGCTTCCTCTGTGACACATCCTTCATTTAACAGACCTTCAGGTACACACGAGTCAGGAGAGGAGCTGAGTCAGGAGAGGAGCTGAGTCAGGAGAGGAGCTGAGTCAGGAGAGGAGCTGAGTCAGGAGAGGAGCTGAGTCAGGACAGGAGCTGAGTCAGGAGAGGAGCTGAGTCAGGACAGGAGCTGAGTCAGGACAGGAGCTGAGTCAGGAGAGGAGCTGAGTCAGGAGAGGAGCTGGACAGCTGTCTCGTCTGTGTTGAAAGTACCGGGGTGTTTTTTCTCCCCATGTATCTGTTCTAGAGTGGAGAATATGTCTGTGACACAGCGAGATGAAGTTGTGATTGTGGCAGAGTGGGAAGGGGAGGGTGAAGCCTCGAGCCTGAGCCAACTGGTTTATCACACAGTCAATAAAGAAGAACACATGACAATGGGGAAAATTCTAAAAATGTCCACAAGATTCCGGAAATACCGGAGGACACTATGACAAGATTTCAGATAAGTCAAGAATTATTTTTTATTTAATTATTTTTTATTTATTTATTTTTACAACACAGAAAAAAATGAGAAAAAAATCACATTGAACAGGGAAATAGTATGAGAGTCTTCTAAACATTAAAACATAAACTGTAATGAATGGTAAGCATTTATGAGTAATCACATGACAACGAGGCTGGTGCTGTCAGTTTCCTGTGTGTGTGCGTGTGTCTGTACTCTGATTACAGTCCCCTATGACCTACTGTAAACAACGCTAGTCCAAACGGTCTGATTCCAGGAAATCATTTATAATTTAGATTTTTGTTTTGTCTCAATGCTGACATCTACAGGTCATGATTTAACAGTACAGAATGAAGATAGGAGCTGTGCTCCTAGTGGTTTAAGGCGGCACGCAACGCTCCAAAAAAAAAGGTACTCCCTGCCAAACCGAACACTTCCCAACTTAGTGAAACGGTCTGGTCCAGCAATGGCTGCGACCAACTGCAGCAATACTGTAACACACCGTGAAAACAGACTGTGTCACAATGCACCGCGTCCTCGGTCTAATCCGCTCTACTCTGTCCAGAGGCAACGCCAATGACTAGTGGGCAGAGAAAAGAACAATATGAGCCATACTAGTCTGTACAAGCAGATAGATGAACTCAAAACTCTATGTCGGTATTTAAAGATTGGTCACATAGTACTGTAACACCAGTTACAGAAACGATTTCCCTAATCCTTCCGCCCAAACACAGTCATAGACTTGTGGGCGGGATATAACACGACTCTACTGTACCAACCCTATTCAGGAGTCACGTCATGTAGTCATTCTAATAGGAGAAAGCAGACCTGATGGAAACACTGTCCATTGAACCTGTGTTTCCCCACCTTAATTCTAGCCTTCCCATCAGCGAAGCTGAGTACAAACTGAATCGACATAGAAGAACCTACTCACTGGTTACCCGCCACACTCAGTCCATAGGCAATGATTCGTGGGCAGATAATAGAATATGGGGCCAGCTACTCTGCCTCAGCAGATACTACTCTGCTTCAGCAGATAGATGATACTCCCCATAGTGGGAACCCTGCCCATTAGTCCTGCATCTTTCCTTAACTCAAGTTCTCCTTTCAGCCACGCTGAGTACAGAACGAGCTAGAGACTTAGACAAAACGTCTAACGTGTAAGAATCGGAAAAAGGGCCGTAGACGCCGCTACTCCACGAGTAGCGTGGGCTCTGACGCCCTGAGGCAGTGCCTCCCCCCCTGCCCGCCTCATAAGTCATCTCAATGATGACCTAATCATTGCCGTGCGCTGCATGTAGCACGCCAAGGCACGCACCGGGCACAGGCAATAAAGCCTCTCCTCTTTGCATGGGGAGGGGGGGGAGAAATCCCATAGCTCTGTCTGTGATCTACTGTGTATGAGCTCTTAATAAACTTTGGCATAAATGCCAGGTTAGGACGTAACACCCCTCTGCTCAAGTCGCCATTGATGGTATGGTATGACCAGTCGGGTCTCATCGAAAGACAAATCACGCTTGGCACGCTTGGCTGTAGTCAAGGCAAAAAGTCTTCAAAAGACAATATCTTGAGGGGGATTTGATTCAATGGCTCCAACGGCGTCTCGCAGAGCACCTTGAGTACCAAAGTTAAATCCCACTGGGGCAGGGTGGCTCGAGCCGCTGGCCTAAGCCGCTGCGTTCCCAATAGAAACCGTTTCACTAAAGGGTGGCTCGAGCCGCTGGCCTAAGCCGCTGCGTTCCCAATAGAAACCGTTTCACTAAAGGGTGGCTCGAGCCGCTGGCCTAAGCCGCTGCGTTCCCAATAGAAACTGTTTCACTAGAGGGTGGCTGAAGACGGTGTCTCTGCCTAAAACCCCCCCAATGACAAGCTGAAATCGCTGCCGTGAACACCTTGTGGCGGGTGAGCGCTGCTTCTCAAACATGAACTGTAGGATTGAGAGCACGGGGTCCACCTGACAGCACATGGGATCCACATTCTCTGTGGCACACCATCGTGAAAACATATTCCATCTACCTGCATACATCCTGGATGTGGAACTGGCACGCGAGCCCTGTATGGTTCTGATTACTGAATCAGATAACCCACGGCTCTCTAGCCTGTCCCTCTCGGAGGCCAAACCCTCAGTGGCTGGCCGATTAGAGGCAATTGCTCTATCATGCCTGCCGGCTAAGACGTTGCGTCCTCTCGATGTGGAATTGGCCATGACGGCGCAATCAACATTTGAGTTATCTCCACGTACCATGGAGCCCCTGGGCGATCTGGGGATGTCAATATGATTGACAGCATTCCTGTTCTCACACGGGATAGCAGTGGGATAATGCAGGACAGCGTAAGAAATGCATACGGGAGAACGTCTGGCCATTGGTGCAAAAGCGTCTATCCCGGTTCGTCCTGGGCTCGTAGGGAAAACCATAGGGGACACGTGATGCCTACAGGTCCACGTATGCTCTCCCGAACCGTTCCCATATTTGGAGAACAATGTCGGTGTGCAGCTGCCACTCGTCGTCTTGTGGGGACCCCCTCGAGACATGAGGTCTGCTCCGACATTCTGACATCCTGTGTGAGAAGGTGCTCGTGAACCCACAGCCACTATTCGTCCGCCAGCCGGTGGAGTCCAGGAGACCTGACTCCTCCTTGCCGATTTATGTTGGCCACTGTGGTTCGGTTGTGCTCGACTAGACCAGCACGTCGTGACCCCGTAGGGTAGACACGAAGCAGGTCAGAACCAGTAGAATTGTCTCCAGGAGGTTGATGTGACGGAACGAGGGAGGCCACACACTTCCTACCGCCCGAGCCTGGCATGTCGCTCCCCACCCAGTCAGACAAGCGTCTGTAAACACTGGAGTGTAGGAGGACACTCTGCCCCTTGGGACCCCTTGTGTCAGAATGCACGGGTTTCTCCAATAGTTCAGGTCCACTCTGAGTGAGAACTACCAACACCTGACGACAGTGCCTCACTGGGTCCAGTCGTAGTTGGTCAAATCATTGCTGTGGTCTGCGCATGTGCAGAAGTCCCAGCGGAACCACGGACTGGGGCAGAAGACATGAGACCCAAGAGTGTCATGATGGAATGCGCCATCACCATGTGATTCGGATAGAACCTTCTTAGGGCCAGCAACAAGGCAGCCCGCCGAGGATCCGAAATTCAAGCCTTCATAGTCACTGTGTCTAGCTGTAAGCCCAGGTAGACAATCTGATGACTTGGCCAAGGCGTGCTCTTTTCCCAATTCACCACGAACCCCAGACGTGTGAGATGAATCGCTGGCTGTGTCTAGTGTGCGATCGCCAGCTCTGCTGACGGGGCGAGAACCAGTAGGTCGGCTAGTAGCCTTATCCCTTGACGGCGCAACGGTTCCAATGCTGCCCACACACATTTGGAAAAGGTGTGAGGTACCAGGGCGTACCCAACTGGCATCCTCACATACTCGTACTCCACTCCTTGGAAACGCAGAAACTTCCTGTGACGCGGATGCTAAAAGTCTTTGTTGTGGATACATTCCAGCAGATGTTTTGTCGTAAGCATTTCGAAAGGGCTGTTTGGCTACGCTCTTGTTGAGAGCGGACCCACCCCCCCCCTCCCCACTCTTCTTTGGCAATAGGAAGTAGGGCAAATATAGCCCACTGTTCCTTTGCTCTTAGGGAGCTACTGTGACTGCCTCCTTCGCCAAAAGTTCCGTAATCTCTTTCACAAGAGCGGCTACTTTCTCTGGTGTCTTCATCACCGTCTCCACCATGCCCGAAAACAGGGGAAGGAGTTCTGTAGAATTGGATGGCATAACCCTTCTCAAGCAGAACAAAACTAACATTTATTGTGTAGCTGGGACTCTTGTGAGTGCAACCATATGAAGATCTTCAAAGGTAAGTGATTAATTTATCGCTCTGACTTTTGTAATTCCTTTACTTGGTTGTAAAATGTTTGAATGCTATTGTAAGCGGGGTGCTGTCCTCAGATAATCGCATGATATGCTTTCACCGTAAAGCCTTTTTGAAATCTGACAAAGGGGCTGGATTAACAAGAACTTAATGTATAACACTTTGAATGTTTATGAATGTGTATTTTGACTATTTCTGTATTTTGGATTTGGCGCTCTGCAATTTCACCGGATGTTGTCGACGTGGGTCACTAGCGGAAAGCCTGCGCCAGGAAGGTTAAAGGCGACTCTTGAGCTCTTAAAATAGCTTTTGGAGGTGGAAAAGGCTCATGAAGGATGTTGAGACCAGGAAATCAACGGCGGATTCATCCTGATTTTTCTCTCTTCTCTTCTAGGCTTCTTCAGTCCAGGCCTGTCGCTGAATGTAATGTGAGGCTGATTGAGGGGAAGCTTCCCCTTATATAGGGACACCTGTACTCCTATTGGCTGCAGGTGTGTGCATCATTTTTTCTCAAGCTATTCGCTGCCGAGGCAGCGGGGTAAACCACTAGGAGCAGAGCTCCCCTATGGGGTGGAGCTCCACAACGTAGAACTGGTTCTATAACAGAAATCCCCGATCACGCTTGTAGGCGATGTCATGGCAACGTTGGCTAGCTAAGCTCATGCATACAGAAGAAACACGCCATCGGGTCTAACGGTCGTCTCCCACCAAACTTCGCAGGCCGTCAAATTAAAGGCACTCCTTCGATATAAATTTGCTTTTGACTAAAATGAAAAAGTGTCGGTTTGTCACTATCAACAGGTTGGAGTAATTACATGTTCAACTACTTATTAAAACATTGGCTCACATTTAGGTTGTGCCTTTTAGATTTAGAGAAAATTAACAACTAAGGAACAATGGTTCACTTCTCTCATTGACATGAGGCGAGACCGAGTCAAAACTGAGGTCGGGAGGGGGAGGAGGGGACCGAGTCAAGACTGAGACTGGGAAAAAATGAGAGTCCAATTCAAGACCAAGATTGTAAGAGTTCAACATTTCCAGTATTTCTGTGTTGATATTTCAGAAGAACATGTGGATTCTTTAGACGTTCAGAATAGTGAACGGCTACAACATATTACCCAAACACAGTGGGGAACAATGGGGCATTTTACACTTTCAGAGAAATGCTAAGGATTTATAAAATATTAACAATTCTCAATAATGTTCTGATTTAATCTCAGTTTTAGTTAGAAAGGAAAGGGTTAACACTGAAGAGAAAAAAATATCCAAATCAGGATTTTTCTTTGGTGGCTTCTGGGGACATAAATCTAGCTAGCTAAATCAGCCATTAGCTAGGTCAGTGGTTCCCCAACATAATTCATTTTTTCTTTTTAAGGAACTCAGTCCGGCTTTAAACATACTCTTGAAAGTTGTAATAGTAGAATGCACCTTGTGCAATTTCGAAATTGGGTAGTGCATCATCAGATCCTCTTGTCATGTCAGTCTTTGCCTTAGAGAGTTATTTACAGCGCCTCCGGAAAGTATTCAGACCCCTTGACTTTTTCCACATGTTGTTACTTTACAGCCTCATTCTAAAATGGATTAAATACATTTTTTCCTCATCAATCTACACACAATACCCCATAATAGCAAAGTGACATTTTTGCAAAGTATTTATACCCTTTGCTATGAGACTCAAAATTGAGCTCAAGTGTATCCTGTTTCCAACTTGATTGGAGTCCATCTGTAGTGAATTCAATTGATTGGATATGATTGGGAAAGGCATACACCTGTCTATATAAGATCCCACAGTTGACAGTGCATGTCAGAGCAAAAACCAAGCCATGCAGGCCAAGGAATTGTGCGTAGAGCTCTGAGACAGGATTGTGTCGAGACACAGATCTGGGAAAGTGTACCAAAACATTTCAGCAGCATTGAAGGTCCTCAAAAACATAGTGGCCTCCATCATTCTTAAATGGTAGAAATTTGGAACCACCAGTTGTCTTCCTAGAGCTGGCCCCCTGGCCAAACTGAGCAATCAGGGGGTGAACGGCCTTGGTCAGGGAGATGACCAAGAATCTGATGGTTACTCTGACAGAACTGCAGTGTTCCTCTGTGGAGATGGGAGAACCTTCCAGAAAGACAACCATCTCTGCAGCACTCCACCAATCAGGCCTTTATGGTAGAGAAGCCACTCCTCAGTAAAGGCAGATGACAGCCTGCTTGGAGTTTGCCAAAAGGCACCTAAAGACTCAGACCATGAGAAACAAGATTTTCTGGTCTGATAAAACCAAGATTGAACTTTTTGGCCTGAATGCTAAGCGTTACGTCTGGAGGAAACCTGGCACCATCCCTACGGTGAAGCATGGTGGTAGCAGCATCATGCTGTGGGGATCTTTTTCACCAATAGGGACTGGGAGACTAATCAGGATAAAGGCAAAGATGAACGGAGCAAAGTACTGAGAGATCCTTGATGAAAACCTGCTCCAGAGCACTCAGGACCTCAGACTGGGGCGAAGGTCCACCTTCCAACAGGACAACAACCCTAAGCACACAGCCAAGACAACGCAGGAGTGGCGTCGGGACAAGTCTCTGAATGTCCTTGAGTGGCCCAGCCAGAGCCCAGTCATGAACAGTGCTTATGGTTTCTTCCTAGGTTTTGGCCTTTCTAGGGAGTTTTTCCTAGCCACCGTGCTTCTACACCTGCATTGCTTGCTGTTTGGGGTTTTAGGCTGGCTTTCTGTACAGCACTTTGAGATATCAGCTGATGTACGAAGGGCTATATAAATAAATTTGATTTGAACGTGCCAACAGGATCTCGCTAGCTCGTGCTTGGATCTGCCCACCTCCTTGCTTGTTCTCCCCACTATGATTTATAGTGGTCTATTTGTAGATTTGACGAGGAGGGAATCATTTTAGTCTATAAGATTCTTGCTACGTAAGCTTAACTTTCTGAACATTCGAGACGTGTAGTCCACTTGTCATTCCAATCTCCTTTGCATTAGCGTAGCCTCTTCTGTACCCTGTCAACTATGTGTCTATCTATCCCTGTTCTCTCCTCTCTGCACAGACCATACAAACGCTCCACACCGCGTGGCCGAGCCACCTAATCTGGTGGTCCCAGCATGACCCACGTGGAGTTCCTGGTCTCCGGTAGCCTCTGGAACTGCCGATCTGCGGCCAACAAGGCAGAGTTCATCTCAGCCTATGCCTCCCTCCAGTCCCTCGACTTCCTGGCACCGGAAACATGGATCACCACAGATAACACTGCTACTCCTACTGCTCTCTCTTCGTCCGCCCACGTGTTCTCGCACACCCCGAGAGCTTCTGGTCAGCGGGGTGGTGGCACCGGGATCCTCATCTCTCCCAAGTGGTCATTCTCTCTCTCTCCCCTTACCCATCTATCTATCGCCTCCTTTGAATTCCATGCTGTCACAGTTACCAGCCCTTTCAAGCTTAACATCCTTATCATTTATCGCCCTCCAGGTTCCCTCGGAGAGTTCATCAATGAGCTTGATGCCTTGATAAGCTCCTTTCCTGAGGACGGCTCACCTCTCACAGTCCTGGGCGACTTTAACCTCCCCACGTCTACCTTTGACTCATTCCTCTCTGCCTCCTTCTTTCCACTCCTCTCCTCTTTTGACCTCACCCTCTCACCTTCCCCCCTACTCACAAGGCAGGCAATACGCTCGACCTCATCTTTACTAGATGCTGTTCTTCCACTAACCTCATTGCAACTCCCCTCCAAGTCTCCGACCACTACCTTGTATCCTTTTCCCTCTCGCTCTCATCCAACACTTCCCACACTGCCCCTACTCGGATGGTATCGCGCCGTCCCAACCTTCGCTCTCTCTCCCCCGCTACTCTCTCCTCTTCCATCCTATCATCTCTTCCCTCTGCTCATACCTTCTCCAACCTTTCTCCTGAGTCTGCCTCCTCAACCCTCCTCTCTTCCCTTTCTGCATCCTTTGACTCTCTATGTCCCCTATCCTCCAGGCCGGCTCGGTCCTCCCCTCCCGCTCCGTGGCTCGATGACTCATTGCGAGCTCACAGAACAGAGCTCCGGGCAGCCGAGCGGAAATGGAGGAAAACCCGCCTCCCTGCGGACCTGGCATCCTTTCACTCCCTCCTCTCTACATTTTCCTCCTCTGTCTCTGCTGCTAAAGCCACTTTCTACCACTCTAAATTCCAAGCATCTGCCTCTAACCCTAGGAAGCTCTTTGCCACCTTCTCCTCCCTCCTGAATCCTCCTCCCCCCCCTCCTCCCTCTCTGCAGATGACTTCGTCAACCATTTTGAAAAGAAGGTGACGACATCCGATCCTCGTTTGCTAAGTCAAACGACACCGCTGGTTCTGCTCACACTGCCCTACCCTGTGCTCTGACCTCTTTCTCCCCTCTCTCTCCAGATGAAATCTCGCTTCTTGTGACGGCCGGCCGCCCAACAACCTGCCCGCTTGACCCTATCCCCTCCTCTCTTCTCCAGACCATCTCCGGGGACCTTCTCCCTTACCTCACCTCGCTCATCAACTCATCCCTGACCGCTGGCTACGTCCCTTCCGTCTTCAAGAGAGCGAGAGTTGCACCCCTTCTGAAAAAACCTACACTCGATCCCTCCGATGTCAACAACTACAGACCAGTATCCCTTCTTTCTTTTCTCTCCAAAACTCTTGAACGTGCCGTCCTTGGCCAGCTCTCCCACTATCTCTCTCAGAATGACCTTCTTGATCCAAATCAGTCAGGTTTCAAGACTAGTCATTCAACTGAGACTGCTCTTCTCTGTATCACGGAGGCGCTCCGCACTGCTAAAGCTAACTCTCTCTCCTCTGCTCTCATCCTTCTAGACCTATCGGCTGCCTTCGATACTGTGAACCATCAGATCCTCCTCTCCACCCTCTCCGAGTTGGGCATCTCCGGCGCAGCCCACGCTTGGATTGCGTCCTACCTGACAGGTCGCTCCTACCAGGTGGCGTGGCGAGAATCTGTCTCCTCGCCACGCGCTCTCACCACTGGTGTCCCCCAGGGCTCTGTTCTAGGCCCTCTCCTATTCTCGCTATACACCAAGTCACTTGGCTCTGTCATAACCTCACATGGTCTCTCCTATCATTGCTATGCAGACGACACACAATTAATCTTCTCCTTTCCCCCTTCTGATGACCAGGTGGCGAATCGCATCTCTGCATGTCTGGCAGACATATCAGTGTGGATGACGGATCACCACCTCAAGCTGAACCTCGGCAAGACGGAGCTGCTCTTCCTCCCGGGAAGGACTGCCCGTTCCATGACCTCGCCATCACGGTTGACAACTCCGTTGTGTCGTCCTCCCAGAGCGCTAAGAACCTTGGCGTGATCCTGGACAACACCCTGTCGTTCTCAACCAACATCATGGCGGTGGCCCGTTCCTGTAGGTTCATGCTCTACAACATCCGCAGAGTACGACCCTGCCTCACACAGGAAGCGGCGCAGGTCCTAATCCAGGCACTTGTCATCTCCCGTCTGGATTACTGCAACTCGCTGTTGGCTGGGCTCCCTGCCTGTGCCATTAAACCCCTACAACTCATCCAGAACGCCGCAGCCCGTCTGGTGTTCAACCTTCCCAAGTTCTCTCACGTCACCCCGCTCCTCCGCTCTCTCCACTGGCTTCCAGTTGAAGCTCGCATCCGCTACAAGACCATGGTGCTTGCCTACGGAGCTGTGAGGGGAACGGCACCGCAGTACCTCCAGGCTCTGATCAGGCCCTACACCCAAGCAAGGGCACTGCGTTCATCCACCTCTGGCCTGCTCGCCTCCCTACCATTGAGGAAGTACAGTTCCCGCTCAGCCCAGTCAAAACTGTTCGCTGCTCTGGCCCCCCAATGGTGGAACAAACTCCCTCACGACGCCAGGACAGCGGAGTCAATCACCACCTTCCGGAGACACCTGAAACCCCACCTCTTCAAGGAATACCTAGGATAAGATAAGTAATCCTTCTCACCCCCCCCTCCCTTAATGATTTAGATGCACTATTGTAAAGTGGCTGTTCCACTGGATGTCAGAAGGTGAATTCACCAATTTGTAAGTCGCTCTGGATAAGAGCGTCTGCTAAATGACTTAAATGTAAATGTAAATGTAAAACTATTTAATACATTTTAGAATAAGACTGTAACTTAACAAAATGTGGAAAAAGTCAAGGGGTCTGAATACTTTCCCATTGCACTGTATATGAGCCAATTAGCATGGTTCCATGGAGGATATCTTAAGATAAACAAAATTCCACTAAGACAATTTAACCCCTTGCATGCAGTTTAAAATGTACATATTTTAAATGTAACCTTCATTTAACTAGGCAAGTCAGTTAAGAACAAATTCTTATTTACAATGACAGCCTACTGGGGAACAGTGGGTTAACTGCCTTGTTCAAGGGCAGAATGACACATTTTTACCATGTCAGCTTAGGGATTCGATCCAGCAACCTTTTGTTGGCAGTTGCTACACTAACAGTAATACCTGCCTATGAAAAGCTGATACAGTCGCTGTTGATAGAGAAAGTAGAGAGAGAGAGAGAGACAGAGACAGAGACAGAGAGAGAGAGAGAGAGAGAGAGAGAGAGAGCATTGGCATGAGAAGTCTATTAGTGTTTGAAATGGAGGCAGCCAGTCAGAATCCTCTAGATAGGAGAAGAAAGGGAGGTGAAGCAAGTCATACCAGAGAGGGAAGTAGAGCTAGTCAGCCCAGAGAGGGAAGTGAAGCTAGTCAGCCCAGAGAGGGAGGTGAAGCTAGTCATAGCAGAGAGGGAAGTGAAGCTAGTCAGCCCAGAGAGGGAGGTGAAGCGAGTCAGCCCAGAGAGCAAGTTGAAGCTAGTCAGCCCAGAGAGGGAGGTGAAGCTAGACAGCAAAAAGAGGGAGGGGAAGCTCGTCAACACAAAGAGGGAGGTGAAGCTAGACAGCCCAGAGAGGGAGGTGAAGCTAGACAGCCCAGAGAGGGAGGTGAAGCTAGACAGCCCAGAGAGGGAGGTAAAGCTAGACAGCCCAGAGAGGGAGGTGAAGCTAGACAGCCCAGAGGGGGAGGTGAAGCGAGACAGCCCAGAGAGGGAGGTGAAGCTAGACAGCCCAGAGAGGGAGGTGAGGCTAGACAACCCAGAGAGGGAGGTAAAGCTAGACAGCCCAGAGAGGGAGGTGAAGCTAGACAGCCCAGAGAGGGAGGTGAAGCGAGACAGCCCAGAGAGGGAGGTGAAGCTAGTCAGCCCAGAGAGGGAGGTGAAGCTAGACAGCCCAGAGAGGGAGGTGAAGCTAGACAGCCCAGAGAGGGAGGTGAAGCTAGACAGCCCAGAGAGGGAGGTGAAGCGAGACAGCCCAGAGAGGGAGGTGAAGCGAGACAGCCCAGAGAGGGAGGTGAAGCGAGACAGCCCAGAGAGGGAGGTGAAGCTAGACAGCCCAGAGAGGGAGGTGAAGCTAGACAGCCCAGAGAGGGAGGTAAAGCTAGACAGCCCAGAGAGGGAGGTGAAGCGAGACAGCCCAGAGAGGGAGGTGAAGCGAGACAACCCAGAGAGGGAGGTGAAGCTAGACAGCCCAGAGAGGGAGGTGAAGCTAGACAACCCAGAGAGGGAGGTAAAGCTAGACAGCCCAGAGAGGGAGGTGAAGCTAGACAGCCCAGAGAGGGAGGTGAAGCGAGACAGCCCAGAGAGGGAGGTGAAGCTAGTCAGCCCAGAGAGGGAGGTGAAGCGAGACAGCCCAGAGAGGGAGGTGAAGCGAGACAGCCCAGAGAGGGAGGTGAAGCGAGACAGCCCAGAGAGGGAGGTGAAGCTAGACAGCCCAGAGAGGGAGGTGAAGCTAGACAGCCCAGAGAGGAAGGTGAAGCTAGACAGCCCAGAAGAGGGAGGTGAAGCTAGACAGCCCAGAGAGGGAGGTGAAGCAAGACAGCCCAGAGAGGGAGGTGAAGCTAGACAGCCCAGTGAGGGAGGTGAAGCAAGACAGCCCAGAGAGGGAGGTGAAGCTAGTCAGCCCAGAGAGGGAGGTGAAGCTAGACAGCCCAGAGAGGGAGGTGAAGCTAGACAGCCCAGAGAGGGAGGTGAAGCTAGACAGCCCAGAGAGGGAGGTGAAGCTAGACAGCCCAGAGAGGGAGGTGAAGCTAGACAGCCCAGAGAGGGAGGTGAAGCTAGACAGCCCAGAGAGGGAGGTGAAGCTAGACAGCCCAGAGAGGGAGGTGAAGCTAGACAACCCAGAGAGGGAGGTAAAGCTAGACAGCCCAGAGAGGGAGGTGAAGCTAGACAGCCCAGAGAGGGAGGTGAAGCGAGACAGCCCAGAGAGGAGGTGAAGCTAGACAGCCCAGAGAGGGAGGTGAAGCTAGACAGCCCAGAGAGGGAGGTGAAGCTAGACAGCCAAGAGAGGGAGGTGAAGCTAGACAGCCCAGAGAGGGAGGTGAAGCTAGACAGCCCAGAGAGGGAGGTGAAGCTAGACAGCCCAGAGAGGAAGGTGAAGCTAGACAGCCCAGAAGAGGGAGGTGAAGCTAGACAGCCCAGAGAGGGAGGTGAAGCAAGACAGCCCAGAGAGGGAGGTGAAGCTAGACAGCCCAGAGAGGGAGGTGAAGCTAGACAGCCCAGAGAGGGAGGTGAAGCTAGACAGCCCAGAGAGGGAGGTGAAGCTAGACAACCCAGAGAGGGAGGTAAAGCTAGACAGCCCAGAGAGGGAGGTGAAGCTAGACAGCCCAGAGAGGGAGGTGAAGCGAGACAGCCCAGAGAGGGAGGTGAAGCTAGACAGCCCAGAGAGGGAGGTGAAGCTAGACAGCCCAGAGAGGGAGGTGAAGCTAGACAGCCCAGAGAGGGAGGTGAAGCTAGACAGCCAAGAGAGGGAGGTGAAGCTAGACAGCCCAGAGAGGGAGGTGAAGCTAGACAGCCCAGAGAGGGAGGTGAAGCTAGACAGCCCAGAGAGGAAGGTGAAGCTAGACAGCCCAGAAGAGGGAGGTGAAGCTAGACAGCCCAGAGAGGGAGGTGAAGCAAGACAGCCCAGAGAGGGAGGTAAAGCTAGACAGCCCAGAGAGGGAGGTGAAGCTAGACAGCCCAGAGAGGGAGGTGAAGCTAGACAGCCCAGAGAGGGAGGTGAAGCTAGACAGCCCAGAGAGGGAGGTGAAGCTAGACAGCCCAGAGAGGGAGAAACAGCAGTGAAAGAAAGACGTCTGTTCCCCGACTCCCCTGTCTTCCTGATGTATTATGACAGTAATGATGCCCCTGGGATGCCCCTGGGAACAGCCATGCGTTCATCCACCTCTGGCCTGCTCGCCTCCCTACCATTGAGGAAGTACAGTTCCCGCTCAGCCCAGTCAAAACTGTTCGCTGCTCTGGCCCCCAATGGTGGAACAAACTCCCTCATGCCAGGACAGCGGAGTCAATCACCACCTTCCGGAGACACCTGAAACCCCACCTCTTCAAGGAATACCTAGGATAGGATAAGTAATCCTTGCACCACCCCCCTTAATGATTTAGATGCACTATTGTAAGTGGCTGTTCCACTGGATGTCAGAAGGTGAATTCACCAATTTGTAAGTCGCTCTGGATAAGAGCGTCTGCTAAATGACTTAAATGTAAATGTAATAGCAGAATGATGCGCATGGGAACAGCCATGTGACGAGGAGATAGCAGAATGATGCCCCTGGGAAATACCATGTTATGAGGAGGAGATAGCAGAATGATGCCCATGGGAAATACCATGTGACGAGGAGATAGCAGAATGATGCCCCTGGGAACAGTGATGTGATGAGGAGATAGCAGAATTATTAGACAGTGCCATGGGGCAGCTGTAGAAATCTTGTCTTGGCTATAAAACATATTCCGCAGCTGTCTGCCTCCCTGTGATCTCATCACATGGTCTTCTAACACTTTGAACACTTAAGGAAATAGGAGCTCCTGCTACAATCTCTCCTCATTAATTTCAAGGGTTTAAATAATAAAGCAATCACAAACTAAACAGACAACATTTTTTTTAATGATAAATCAGTAGACATTATATAACACTGAGGAGTAGACTCATCATCTCATGCTGTGTCAGAGACAGATGACTATGTTGTTTGCTAAGGGTGTCTTGTCTGTCTGTCAGGCTGCCCATGTGGCAGTAAATGCAACCTTTATTTAAACTAGGCAAGTTCAGTTAAGAACCAATTCATATTTACAATGACGGGGCCTACCCCCGGCCATACCCGGACGACGCTGGGCCAATCGTGCGCCGCACCTACGGGCACGGCCAGGTGTGATGCAGCCTGGAAGAAAGTAGGGTTGGCCGATGTCAGTGGGAGTCACCCTCGAGCTGTCAGTCACCGGCCCAGGTTCCTCCCGACGTTACCACTCTACATTAGAGATGAGAAGGGCCTGTGGCTGCAGCAACACGTCATACTGTAGGCACAACGCGTCATACTGTAGGCACAACGCGTCATACTGTAGGCACAACGCGTCATACTGTAGGCACAACGCGTCATACTGTAGGCACAACGCGTCATACTGTAGGCACAACGCGTCATACTGTAGGGCGCGTCATACTGTAGGCACAACGCGTCATACTGTAGGCAACGCGTCATACTGTAGGCACACGTCATACTGTAGGCACAACACGTCATACTGTAGGCACAACGGTCATACTGTAGGCACAACGCGTCATACTGTAGGCACAACACGTCATACTGTAGGCACAACACGTCATACTGTAGGCACAACACGTCATACTGTAGGCACAACACGTCATACTGTAGGCACAACACGTCATACTGTAGGCACAACACGTCATACTGTAGGCACAACACGTCATACTGTAGGCACAACATGTCAGGATAATAAAATGGTCTCTTACTTTCATTTCAAAGTCAGGATGTTTTTTTGTAGCGCACAATGTCACAATAATGTTGTCATTCGCTGATAAGACTGTCTCTTAATTTATTTATTTATTTACTCTCTCTCTCTCCCTCCCTCTCTGTCTCTCCCTCTCTGTCTCTCCCTCTCTGTCTCTCCCACCCTCTCTCTCTGTCTCTCCCACCCTCTGTCTCTGTCTCTCTCTCCCTCCCTCTCTGTCTCTCTCTCCCTCCCTCTCTGTCTCTCCCTCTCTCTCTCTCTCTCCCTCTCTGTCTCTCTCTCTCCCTCTCTGTCTCTCTCTCTCCCTCTCTGTCTCTCCCTCTCCCTCTCTGTCTCTCCGTCTCCCTCTCTGTCTCCCTCTCTGTCTCTCCCTCTCTGTCTCTCCCTCTCTGTCTCTCCCTCTCTGTCTCTCCCTCTCTCCCTCCCTCTCTCCCTCCCTCCCTCCCTCTCTGTCTCTCCCACCCTCTCTCTCTCTCCCACCCTCTGTCTCTGTCTCTCTCTCCCTCCCTCTCTATCTCTCCCTCTCTGTCTCTGTCTCTCCCACCCTCTCTGTCTCTGTCTCTCTCTCAATTCAATTCAATTCAAGGGCTTTATTGGCATGGGAAACATGTGTTAACATTACCAAAGCAAGTAAGGTAGATAATATCTCTATCTGTCTCTCTCTCTCTCTCTCTCTCTCTCTCCCTCCCTCTCTGTCTCTTCCTCTCTGTCTCTCCCTCCCTCCCTCCCTCCCTCCCTCCCTCAGTTTTGTGCTGTATGCTGTATGCAGTATGTCAGGAATGAACAGTGCTAGAAAGTGTCAGTTTGATGTCTGTAGTGCCTTCCCTATATTTAGCTTGCATTGAACCATCATGCGCTCCCATTGCTGCCTTCCAGGTTGGCAAGTTCCCAAGCAACCCTTTATCTAGACTGTAAGTAATGTTCCGAGTAGAATGTGGAACGCAGAGAGGAATGTTCAGAATAGAATCAAAGGGGTCAATCTCTTTATGGCATCATCAATGCACTGTGACACCCATGGTTCCATCTGATACAGTACCCATTCAGAATCCCCAGATTCCTAATGGGTAGATAGATCTACCAGAGCTTGTGCCAACAGAGGTCCTACCTACCCACAGATCTGACTATGGCCCAGAACACCAGCCCTTCCAGCATGGCCTGCTCCAGCATAGATCGTCCGTACATATCATCACTTGACATGGACAAGGCTGATGACATCTGGCAGTGTGTCAAGAACAAGGTGAGAGAGAGAGGTTACATACTAAAGCCATTCACGTAATACAAGATAAGTTAACATAACATAACCATAACGTATCATTAGATAATATAGACATAACATATCATAACATTTACATTTAAGTCATTTAGCAGACGCTCTTATCCAGAGCGACTTACAAATTGGTGAATTCACCTTCTGACATCCAGTGGAACAGCCACTTTACAATAGTGCATCTAAATCATTTAAGGGGGGGGGGGGGGTGAGAAGGATTACTTTATCCTATTCTAGGTATTCCTTGAAGAGGTGGGGTTTCAGGTGTCTCCGGAAGGTGGTGATTGACTCCGCTGTCCTGGCGTCGTGATAACATAGATAACATAGACATAACATATAAGATAACACAGACGTAACATTAGGTAACATATCATAAGGTAACATAGCCATAACATTAGATAACATAGCCATAACATTAGATAACATAGCCATAACATATCATAAGATAACATAGACATAACATATAAGATAACATCGCCATAACATTAGGTAACATATCATAAGATAACATAGCCATAACATTAGATAACATATCATTAGATAACATAGCCATAACATTAGGTAACATATCATTAGATAACATAGACATAACATTAGATAACATATCATAAGATAACATAGCCATAACATTAGGTAACATAGCCATAACATTAGGTAACATAGCCATAACATATAAGATAACATAGCCATAACATATAAGATAACATAGCCATAACATATAAGATAACATAGCCATAACATATAAGATAACATAGCCATAACATCAGATAACATAGCCATAACATAACACAACATAGCCATAACATATAAGATAACATGGCCATAACATATAAGATAACATAGCCATAACATTAGATAACATAGCCATAACATATAAGATAACATAGCCATAGCATTAGATAACATAGCCATAACATATAAGATAACATAGCCATAACATATAAGATAACATAGCCATAACATCAGATAACATAGCCATAACATTAGATAACATAGCCATAACATATCATAAGATAACATAGACATAACATATAAGATAACATAGCCATAACATTAGGTAACATATCATAAGATAACATAGTCATAACATTAGATAACATATCATTAGATAACATAGCCATAACATTAGGTAACATAGCCATAACATATAAGATAACATAGCCATAACATTAGATACCATAGCCATAACATATAAGATAACATAGCCATAACATATAAGATAACATAGCCATAACATCAGATAACATAGCCATAACATTAGATAACGTAGCCATAACATATAAGATAACATAGCCATAACATTAGATAACATAGCCATAACATTAGATAACATAGCCATAACATATAAGATAACATAGCCATAACATATAAGATAACATAGCCATAACATCAGATAACATAGCCATAACATTAGATAACATAGCCATAACATAACACAACATAGCCATAACATATAAGATAACATAGCCATAACATATAAGATAACATAGCCATAACATCAGATAACATAGCCATAACATATCATAAGATAACATAGCCATAACCTTATACCACCCACCACTGCGACCTGTATGCTCTAGTCGGCTGGCCATCGCTACATATTCATCGCCAGACCCACTGGCTCCAGGTCATCTACAAGTCCATGCTAGGTAAAGCTCCGCCTTATCTCAGTTCAACACCCACCCGTAGCAAGCGCTCCAGCAGGTGTATCTCACTGATCATTCCTAAAGCCAACACCTAATTTGGCCGCCTTTCGTTCCAGTTCTCTGCTGCCTGTGACTGGAACGAATTGCAAAAATCACTGAAGTTGGAGACTTATCTCCCTCACCAACTTCAAACATCTGCTATCTAATAGCCCACCCAATTTTACCTACCTCTTCCCTATACTGTTTATATTTATTTACTTTTCTGCTCTTTTGCACACCAGTATCTCTACCTGTACATGACCATCTGATCATTTATCACTCCAGTGCTAATCTGCAAAATTGTAATTATTCACCTACCTCCTCATGCCTTTTGCACACAATGTATATAGACTATTTTTTTTCTACTGTGTTATTGACTTGTTAATTGTTTACTCCATGTGTAACTCTGTGTTGTCTGTTCACACTGCTATGCTTTATCTTGGCAAGGTCGCAGTTGCAAATGAGAACTTGTTCTCAACTAGCCTACCTGGTTAAATAAAGGTGAAAAAAAAATATTTAAAAAAATAACATTAGGTATTATAGCCATAACATTAGATAACAAAGCCATAACATTAGATAACATAGCCATAACATTAGATAACAAAGCCATAACACAACATAGCCATAACATAACATAGCCATAACATTAGGTAACATAGCCATAACACAACATAGCCATAACATTAGATAACAAAGCCATAACATTAGATAACATAGCCATAACATTAGATAACAAAGTCATAACATTAGATAACAAAGCCATAACATTAGATAACAAAGCCATAACATTAGATAACAAAGCCATAACATTAGATAACAAAGCCATAACATTAGATAACAAAGCCATAATATTAGATAACATAGCCATAACATTAGATAACATAGCCATAACATATCCATAACATAAGATAACATATCTAATTGTATTTGTCACATGTGCCGAATACAGCAGGTGTAGATCTTACCGTGAAATACTTTCTTACAAGCCCCTAACCGACAATGCAGTTCAAGAAATAGAGTTAAGAAATAATAATAATAATAACAAGTAATACAATAAAATAACAAAAATGAGGTTATAAACCGAGTCAATGTGCAGGTTAGTCGAGGTCATTTGTACATGTAGGTAGGGGTAAAGTGACTATGGATAGATAATAAACAGGTTAGTCGAGGTCATTTGTACATGTAGGTGGGGGTAAAGTGACTATGGATAGATAATAAACAGGTTAGTTGAGGTCGTTTTGTACATGTAGGTGGGGGTTAAGTGACTATGGATAGATAATAAACAGGTTAGTCGAGGTCATTTGTACATGTAGGTAGGGGTAAAGTGACTATGGATAGATAATAAACAGGTTAGTAAAGGTTATTTGTACATGTAGGTAGGGGTGAAGTGACTATGGATAGATAATAAACAGGTTAGTCGAGGTCATTTGTACATGTAGGTGGGGGTAAAGTGACTATGGATAGATAATAACCAGGTTAGTCGAGGTCATTTGTACATGTAGGTAGGGGTGAAGTGACTATGGATAGATAATAAACAGGTTAGTCGAGGTCATTTGTACATGTAGGTGGGGGTAAAGTGACTATGGATAGATAATAAACAGGTTAGTCGAGGTCATTTGTACATGTAGGTAGGGGTGAAGTGACTATGGATAGATAATAAACAGGTTAGTCGAGGTCATTTGTACATGTAGGTGGGGGTAAAGTGACTATGGATAGATAATAAACAGGTTAGTCGAGGTCATTTGTACATGTAGGTGGGGGTAAAGTGACTATGGATAGATAATAAACAGGTTAGTCGAGGTCATTTGTACATGTAGGTAGGGGTAAAGTGACTATGGATAGATAATAAACAGTGAGTAGCAGCAGTGTAAAAACAAAGGGGGGGGGGGGTCAATATAAATTATAAATAGTCCAGGTGGCCATTTGATTAATTGTTCAGCAGTCTTATGGCTTGGGGGGTAGAAGCTGTTAAAGAGCGTTTTAGACCTAGACTTGGCGCTCCTGTACCGCTTGGCGTGCGGTAGCAGAGAGAGCAGTCTATGACTTGGGGGCTGGAGTCTTTGAAAAAATATTGGGCCTTCCTCTGTCACCGCCCAGTCTATAGGTCCTGGATGGCAGGAAGTTTGGTTCCAGTGATGTACTGGGCCGTACGCACTACCCTCTGTAGCGCCTTACGGTCAGATGCGGAGCAGTTGTCATACCAGGCGGTGAAGCAACCGGTCAGGAGGCTCTCGATGGTGCAGCTGTAGAACATTTTGAGGATCAGAGGACCCATGCAAAGTATTATCACAGTCTCCTGAGGGGGAAAAGGTGATGCCGTGCCCTCTTCACGACTGTCTTGGTGTGTTTGGACCATGATAGTTTGTTGGTGATGTGGACACCAAGGAACTTGAAGCTCTCGATCCGCTCCACTACAGCCCCGTTGATGTGAATGCGGTCATGTTCGCCCCTCCTTTTCCTGTAGTCCACTATCAGCTGTTTTCTCTTGCTCACATTTTAAGGGAGAGGTTGTTGTCCTGGCATCACACTACCAGGTCTCTGACCGCTTCCCTATAGGCTGTCTCATCGTTGTCGGGGATCAGGCCTACCACTGTTGTGTTGTCGGCAAACTTAATGATGGTGTTGTAGTTGTGCTTGGCCACACAGCCGTGGGTGAACAGGGAGTACAGGAAGGGAATAAGCACGCACCTCTTGAGGGGCCCCCGTGTTGAGGATCAGCATGGCAGATGTGTTGCTACCTACCCATACCACCCGGGGGCGGCCTGTCAGGAAGTCCAGGATCCAGTTGCAGAGGGAGGCGTTTAGTCCCAGGATCCTTGGCTTAGTGATGAGCTTTGAGGGCACTATGGTGTTGAATGCTGAGCTGTAGTCAATGAACAGCATTCTCACATAGGTGTTCCTTTTGTCCAGGTGTGAAAGGGCAGTGTGGAGTGCCATTGACATTGCGTCATCTGTGGATCTGTTGGGGTGGTATGTGAATTGGAGTGGATCTAGGGTTTCTGGGATAATGGTGTTGATGTGAGCCATTACCAACCTTTCAAAGCACTTCATGGCTACAGAAATGAGTGCTACGGGTCTGTAGTCATTTAGGCAGGTTGCCTTTGTGTTCTTGGGCACAGGGACTATGGTGGTCTGCTTGAAACATGTTGGTATTACAGACTCGGTCAGGGAGAGGTTGAAAATGTCAATGAAGACATTTTGTTGGTTATCTTTGTTGGTCCACACATGGTCTGTGTACATGTTCTGGTAATCCATCTGGCCCTGCGGCCTTGTTAATTAATGTTGACCTGTTTTAAGATCTTGCTCACGTCAGCTACTGAAAGCGTGATGACACAGTTGTCCGGAAAAGCTGGTGCTCTCATGCATGCTTCAGTGTTGCTTGCCTTGAAGGAAGCATTAAAGGCATTTAGCCTGTCTGGTAGGCTCGCGTCACTGGGCAGCTTGCGGCTGAGTTTCCCTTTGTAGTCCGTAATAGTTTGCAAGCCCTGCCACATCCGACGAGCATCAGAGCCGGTGTAGTAGGATTCAATCTTAGTCCTGTATTGACGCTTTGCCTGTTGAATGGTTCATCGGAGGGCATAGCGGGATTTCTTATAAGCGTCTGGATTAGTGTCGCGCTCCTTGAAAGCGGCAGCTCTACCCTTTAGCTCAGTGCGGATGTTGTGGATGACGTCGTCAATGCACTTATTGATGAAGCCGGTGACTGAGCTGGTTTACTCCTCAAGGCCATTGGATAAATCCCGGAACACATTCCAGTCTGTGCTAGCAAAACAGTCCTGTAGCGTAGCATCCGCGTCATCTGACCACTTCTGTATTGAACAAGTCACTGGTACTCCCTGCTTTTGTTTTTGCTTGTAAGCAGGAATCAGAAGGATAGAACTCTTGGTCAGATTTGCCAAATGGAGGGCGAGGGAGATCTTTGTATGAGTCTCTGTGTGTGGAGTAAAGCTGGTCAAGAGTGTTTTTTCCCCCTCTGGTTGCACATGTGACATGCTAGTAGAAATGAGGTATATTTACAAATTAAACTAAAGTTTGTCCACATTAAAGTCCCCGGCCAATAGGACCACCGCTTCTGGATGAGCATAGCTTAAGAAAACATTTGTATTATTTGTAAAAAGTTGAGAAAAAAAACACATTTTCACATCGGGTAATTACTCAGAAAGGCAGCTGGACAGAATAATTGTGTTGATGAAACTGAATACATTTATGTTTCTCTGCTGTCAGCCAGCCCTCAATGCTGAGTAGGAACCTAAGACGCAAACTCCAGCACACTTTGACACTTTTAGGACATTCAGGAAGTGGCCCAATGACCTATATTATTCTATTAAAATAATAAAATAAAATAGTATAAAAATGTAATACAATAAATGTATTATTAGTCTTGTGAGATGTGATCTCGGGTCGGCTGTTGATCCCGGATTGTCTGTTGATCTCGGTTCGGCTGTTGATCCCGGGTTGGCTGTTGATCTCGGGTCGGCTGTTGATCTCGGGTCGGCTGTTGATCCCGGATTGGCTGTTGATCCCGGATTGGCTGTTGATCTCAGATCAAAGTGAAGTTTGTGCCCTGCTTGTTTCTGACTGTGAGCTTAAACGAGGACATCTCTCTCTCTTCTCCCAGTTTCTGCACCTCACCACATTCCTCCATATGTGATGAAACTGTAATTCTACTCACAGTGTCACAACTATTTCCCTCTTCTGTTCCTTGTCTTTCCTGTCTCTTCCGCTCTTCTTTTTCGTCAGGTGGCCTCCAGCCTGTGTGGCCCCCATGTGACGGCCATGCCCCACCTGCGTGATGCCCAGATGTTCCGTCCTCTCTGTGTTATCGGGAAGCGTGTGGAGCGTTCGCTGCGTGTGCGTAAGGTCCGCTCCCTGTTCCCCCTAGGGCCCTTGAAGGACCTGTTAGATGACCCGGCCGGTTCCCCAGAGGTCTCCCTGAAGACTGAGGGGCCCGTGCGCTGCGACTTCCTGCACGAGGAGTTCCTGGATGCCGTGGGGAGGGTCCGTGTGCAGGTCAGCAACCTGAGGAAGGAGGCAGCAATATGTCCCTTGGCTCCACACAGACAGCTGTCCCTCAGGGACAACCTGCCCTGGCTGGACTCTGTACACCGCCTCTACCTGGTGAGACACTGGACTTAGATAAACAGAATGAATGATGTATCGCTTTTCTCAATCTCTGCTATATATTTTTTGTATGCACTATATCGGTACCTCGGACCAACTGCCATGTCTGACACAAACAGGAAGTGGGGGAATGGGACTCGCGTGGCTCCCATTGCATATGTGCACCGGAGAAGTCCTGATTTTTATGACATCATCCACTTGGCAAAAACTGGTTGAATCAACGTTGTTTCCATGTCATTTCAACCAAAATATTCAATGTGATGACATTGAATCACAGTGAAAAACAAATTCGATTTTGTTAAAAGAATCAACGTAAAGGATTTAGATTTTAGATTTGTTTACCTTTTAACTTAAATCCAATGCCATGGTGAATTATTTTGATGATTTCACATTAAAGTCACTTTAGCTGAAAACTCAACCAAATGTTAATCAAAACTAAACATTGTATTGATGTCTGTACCCAGTGGGCATGGTCTAATCCAAGGCTTTCCAACCCTGTTCCTGGAGAGCTACCCTCCTGTAGGTTTACACTCCAACCCGTTGTAATTAACCTAATCCATTTTATCAACCAGCTAATTATTAGTATATGGTGCACTAGATTAGGGTCCAAACACCTACAGGACGCTAGTTCCCCGGGCACAGGTTTGGAGAGCCCTGGTGTAAACCTACAGGATGCTAGCTCCCCGGGCACAGGTTTGGAGAGCCCTGCTGTAAACCTACAGGATGCTAGCTCCCCGGGCACAGGTTTGGAGAGCCCTGGTGTAAACCTACAGGATGCTAGCTCCCCGGGCACAGGTTTGGAGAGCCCTGGTGTAAACCTACAGGACGCTAGCTCCCCGGGCACAGGTTTGGAGAGCCCTGGTGTAAACCTACAGGATGCTAGCTCCCCGGGCACAGGTTTGGAGAGCCCTGGTGTAAACCTACAGGATGCTAGCTATCAGGAACAGGGTTGGAGTGTAAACCTACAGGACGCTAGCTATTAGGAACAGAGTTGGAGAGTAAACCTACAGGACGGTTGCTCTCCAGGAACAGGGTTGGAGTGTAAACCTACAGGATGCTAGCTATGAGGAACAGGGTTGGAGTGTAAACCTACAGGACGCTAGCTATTAGGAACAGAGTTGGAGAGTAAACCTACAGGACGGTTGCTCTCCAGGAACAGGGTTGGAGTGTAAACCTACAGGATGCTAGCTATGAGGAACAGGGTTGGAGTGTAAACCTACAGGACGCTAGCTATTAGGAACAGAGTTGGAGAGTAAACCTACAGGACGGTTGCTCTCCAGGAACAGGGTTGGAGAGTAAACCTACAGGATGCTAGCTATGAGGAACAGGGTTGGAGTGTCATGGTCTAATCTCTTTCTATCTCTTGGTTCCAGGTGAGTGAGGTGTACTGCAGCTCTGATGCCAAACTGCGTGTGCTGGGGATGGAGAGGAGGACAGAGCTGAGGCTGGGGCCCAACACCCCTCTGGCCTTCTCCTGCCTCAGGCTCTCTGTCTCTCCCTCGGGCCTGGTGGAGGTGTGTGACGGCTGGGAGGGCAGCTACCTACACCCCAAGGCCAGGTGGGCCAAGTTCGACTCTCCGGACTATGCGTCTCTGGTAGCAGGTAGACCGGTGTCTGAGCCCAAGATGATGGGGCTGCTCTCCCAGTTTGGTGAGCTAACCTCCACTCTGTTGTCCAATGATTTAATATATGCAAATAATGTGCCTTTTTTTTATACCTCCTGATAATTAACCTCCCTTCCTGATCTCCCACGTTCAAGTTCTCCCATCCCATTTCATGGCACAAAAACAATTCACACTTCCCTTACTTTCCAATTCAGATTCAGATCAATTTATAACCACCTTCCTCCCGGTCCCCCTCCAGCGTTCAACTTCTCCCACCCGTCCATAATCTCCCTGTCCAGCTCGGCCCTCCACCTGCCGGACCCATCCCCCAGCAAGGAGCAACACCAGCACCGCAAGGTGACAGACTACCAGGAGGTGCAGGAGATCTCCAGCGAGGCCCTGCTGCCCCTGGAGGAGGAAGAGGAGGAGGGAAGCTGAGGGAGGAAGGGGGATGATGGGTAGAGGGGGAAGAGAGGAGTGTGAGGACAATGGTGTTTTAGGATTAAAAGCCAATTAAATGAAATTGACAGATGAGCAATGCCTAATTCCATCCGCAGTTTATTATAATCCACCACCGACACAGAGGTAATCTACGACAACCTTTCCAGTTATCTAGTCACACAGAGGTAATCTACGACAACCTTTCCAGTTATCTAGTCACACAGAGGTAATCTACGACAACCTTTCCAGTTATCTAGTCACACAGAGATTGGTAATCTACGACAACCTTTCCAGTTATCTAGTCACACAGAGATTGGTAATCTACGACAACCTTTCCAGTTATCTAGTCACACAGAGATTGGTAATCTACGACAACCTTTCCAGTTATCTAGTCACACAGAGATTGGTAATCTACGACAACCTTTCCAGTTATCTAGTCACACAGAGATTGGTAATCTACGACAACCTTTCCAGTTATCTAGTCACACAGAGATTGGTAATCTACGACAACCTTTCCAGTTATCTAGTCACACAGAGATTGGTAATCAGAGATTGGTAATCTACGACAACCTTTCCAGTTATCTAGTCACACAGAGATTGGTAATCTACAACAACCTTTCCAGTTATCTAGTCACACAGAGATTGGTAATCTACGACAACCTTTCCAGTTATCTAGTCACACAGAGATTGGTAATCTACGACAACCTTTCCAGTTATCTAGTCACACAGAGATTGGTAATCTACGACAACCTTTCCAGTTATCTAGTCACACAGATTGGTAATCTACGACAACCTTTCCAGTTATCTAGTCACACAGAGAGGTAATCTACGACAACCTTTCCAGTTATCTAGTCACACAGAGATTGGTAATCTACGACAACCTTTCCAGTTATCTAGTCACACAGAGATTGGTAATCTACGACAACCTTTCCAGTTATCTAGTCACACAGAGGTAATCTACGACAACCTTTCCAGTTATCTAGTCACACAGAGGTAATCTACGACAACCTTTCCAGTTATCTAGTCACACAGAGATTGGTAATCTACGACAACCTTTCCAGTTATCTAGTCACACAGAGATTGGTAATCTACGACAACCTTTCCAGTTATCTAGTCACACAGAGGTAATCTACGACTACCTTTCCAGTTATCTAGTCACACAGAGATTGGTAATCTACGACAACCTTTCCAGTTATCTAGTCACACAGAGGTAATCTACGACAACCTTTCCAGTTATCTAGTCACACAGAGGTAATCTACGACAACCTTTCCAGTTATCTAGTCACACAGAGGTAATCTACGACAACCTTTCCAGTTATCTAGTCACACAGAGAAAGGGTTATTGTTCTGTGATTCCAAGGACGATTCCTTTGAGAGTGAGTCAATTTATTGTTGAACTAGGCATTTTTATTCATTGCAGCGTGGATAAAAGTAGTGCACTATGTAGGGAATAGGGCTCTGGTCTAAAGTAGTGCACTATATAGGGAATAGGGCTCTGGTCTAAAGTAGTGCACTATGTAGGGAATAGGGCTCTGGTCTAAAGTAGTGCACTATGTAGGGAGTGCACTATGTAGGGAATAGGGCTCTGGTCTAAAGTAGTGCACTATGTAGGGAATAGGGCTCTGGTCTAAAGTAGTGCACTAAAGTAGTGCACTATAGGGAATAGGGCTCTGGTCTAAAGTAGTTCACTATATAGGGAATAGGGCTCTGGTCTAAAGTAGTGCACTATATAGGGAATAGGGCTCTGGTCTGGCTAAAGTAGTTCACTATGTATATAGGGAATAGGGCTCTGGTCTAAAGTAGTGCACTATATAGGGAATAGGGCTCTGGTTTCTACATCTCCCTAAAGTAGTGCACTATATAGGGAATAAAGTAGTGCACTATGTAGGGAATAGGGCTCTGGTCTAAAGTAGTGCACTATATAGGGAATAGGGCTCTGGTCTAAAGTAGTGCACTATGTAGGGAATAGGGCTCTGGTCTAAAGTAGTGCACTATATAGGGAATAGGGCTCTGGTCTAAAGTAGTGCACTATGTAGGGAATAGGGCTCTGGTCCAAAGTAGTACACTATGTAGGGAATAGGGCTCTGGTCTAAAGTAGTGCACTATGTAGGGAATAGGGCTCTGGTCTATAGTAGTGCACTAAATAGGGAATAGGGCTCTGGTCCAAAGTAATGCACTATGTAGGGAATAGGGTTCTGGTCTAAAGTAGTGCACTATATAGGGAACCAGGCTCTGGTCTATAGTAGTGCACTATATAGGGAATAGGGCTCTGGTCCAAAGTAGTGCACTAAGTAGGGAATAGGTCTCTGGTCTACAGTAGTGCACTATGTAGGGAATAGGGCTCTGGTCTAAAGTAGTGCACTATGTAGGGAATAGGGCTCTGGTCTACAGTAGTGCACTATATAGGGAATAGGGCTCTGGTCTAAAGTAGTGCACTATGTAGGGAATAGGGCTCTGGTCTACAGTAGTGCACTATGTAGGGAATAGGGCTCTGGTCTAAAGTAGTGCACTATGTAGGGAATAGGGCTCTGGTCTAAAGTAGTGCACTATGTAGGGAATAGGGCTGCCATATGGGACGCAGATCCTATTTCCGTTTGATTAGTTTAACAGAAACTTCCTGTCAGTGGCCTCGGCCGACCACACCCCCTGCCGGTCGGTCGCTGCACCCCGCTATGAGACACTGTATCTAGACAAGTAGACCATCATCCTTTGAAGCCGTCTCCATTTGGCATTCAATGAGTGCGTGTGTGTGGGTGGTTGAGTGGGCACTGAATATTCTGTGCACGATTTACGATATCCGTCACACTTCTGTCCCTACCTCGTCTATATCTTATAAATAAATAATAATATATGACATTTAACAGATGCTTTTATCCAAAGTGCTTCATTCTTAGTGCAATGTCGTCTCATCACCTTTGACCTCTGAGATGAATTCTAAAAGTAGAATCAACATGGTGGAAATCAGAGAAGAAATAACTAGTTGTTTTAGATTCTGTCAGACATCAGTAAGAGATCATAGCTTTCACTTGGATTCACCTGGTCGTTCTATGTCATGGAAAGATGACGTGTTCCCAATGTTTTGTACACTCAGTATATTTACTGTGTAAATTACATAGTCAATATACTGAGTGTACAAAACATTAGGAAAACGTCATCTTTCCATGACAGAACGACCAGGTGAATCCAAGTGAAAGCTATGATCTCTTATTGATGTCACCTGTTAAATCCACTTCAAATCAGTGGAGATGAAGACGAGCAGACGGGTTAAAGGATTTTTAAGCCTCGAAACAATTGAGACCTGGATTGTGTATGTATAATTGGCAATTGGCAACCCAGTCCTTATGGGATTCATTGACACATCAACAAACATTACAATAATTCACTATGGCAATTAAATGATAATTTTTCTTCCAGCGTTCTCTGCATTGTGCATTACATAAAGAGTGAAAAAAAAAAATCTATACATAATAGTAAATAAGGTTATCCAAACAATAATTATATCCTTAAGAGCAGTAAAATAATATATCTACAGTACCAGTCAAATGTTTGGACACCGACTCATTCAAGGGATTTTCTTTATTTTCTACATTGTAGAATAATAGTGAAGACATCAAAACTGAAATAACACACATGGAATCATTTAGTAACCAAGAATAGTGTTAAACAAATCCAAATATATTTTATATTTGAGATTCTTCAAATAAACACCCTTGATGACAGATTTGCACTGTCTTGGTATTTGCTCAACCAGCTTCACCTGGAATGCTTTTCCAACCATCTTGAAGGAGTTCCCACATATGCTGAGCACTTGTTGGCTGCTTTTCCTTCACTCTGTGTTCCAACTCATTCCAAACCATCTCAATTTGGTTGAGATCGGGTGATTGTGGAGGCCAGGTCATCTGATGCAGCACTCCATCACTCTCCTTCTTGGTCAAATAGCCCTTACACAGCCTGGAGGTGTGTTGGGTCATTGTCCTGTTGAAAAACAAATGATAGTCCCACTAACACCAAACCAGATGGGATATCGCTGCAGAATGCTGTGGTAGCCAAGCTGGTTAAGTTTGCCTTGAATTCTAAATAAATCAGTGTCACCAGCAAAGCACCCCGACACCATCACACCCCCTCCTCCATGCTTCACGGTGGGAAAACACATGTGCAGAGATCATCCGTTCACCCACACCGTGTTTCACAAAGACACAGCGGTTGGAAACGAAAACGTACCAATTTGGACTCCAGACCAAAAGACAAATTTCCACCGATCTAATGTCCATTGTTCATGTTTCTTGGCCCAAGCAAGCCTCTTCTTATTATTGGTGTCCTTTAGTAGTGGTTTCCTTGCAGCAATTCGACCATGGCCTGATTCACACAGTCTCCTCTGAACAGTTGATGTTGAGATGTGTCTGTTACTTGAACTCTGTGAAGTATTTATTTTGGCTGCAATTTCTGAGGCTGGTAACTCTAATGAACGTATCCTCTGCAGCAGAGGAAACTCTGGGTCTTCCTTTCCTGTGGCTGTCCTCATGAGAGCCAATTTCATCGTAGCGCTTGAAGCTTTTTTGCGACTGCACTTGAAGAAACTTTCAAAATTCTTGAAAAGTTCTGTATTGGCTCACCTTCATGTCTTAAAGTAATGATGGACTGTCGTTTCTCTTTGCTTATTTGAGCTGTTCTTGCCATAATATGGACTTGGTCTTTTACCAAATAGGGCTGTCTTCTGTATTCCAAGAGCTCTAGGGCACGTTGCATATAGAAAGGTAATATGTTTATCAATAAAAAAATACCCAAATATTTATAGTAAACGCAATGTTTTCACCAAAACAAAACTGAAAAACACATCTTAGTTGCTGGTTTTCTAAAAGTCACTATCTCGGTTTGTCTGGTTGATCATGAGTCTCCATCTTTACACCAAGTCATTATCTGTGTGTTTTAGTCTGGTTGATCGTGAGTCTCCATCTTTACACCAAGTCATTATCTGTGTGTTTTAGTCTGGTTGATCGTGAGTCTCCATCTTTACACCAAGTCATTATCTGTGTTTTGTCTGGTTGATCATGCGTCTCCATCTTTACACCAAGTCATTATCTGTGTTTTAGTCTGGTTGATCGTGAGTCTCCATCTTTACCACCGACTGACTCCACAACATGTTCTGCAGGTCTTGTTCAGTGTCCGCCATCAAAATAATATCATCAGCATATAAAAGGATACTTAGCATTTCATCATCATATCTTACTCAAAACATTTATCCGTTTAATTTGTTTTGCCAAATCAATTATAAACAAAGCAAACAAAGTCTGTGAAAAGGAGTTTCCTTGTTTCAAACCCGAGGTGGGAAACCAATCTGAACGCTATTCATTTACATGCACCCAACCAATTGGTACTTTGCAAAGAGACTGAATTGCTTGATAAAATTTCCCATCAATCCCTGTAACAAACTATAGGCTAAATGTGTGCCATTCAGAGGGTGTTTGGGCAAGACAAAACGATTTAAGTGCCTTTGAACAGGGTATGGTAGTAGGTGCCAGGCACACAGGTTTGTGTCAAGAACTGCAATGCTGCTGGGTTTATAGCACTCAACAGTTTCCTTTGTGTATCAAGAATGGTCCACCACACAAAACACATCCAGCCAACTTGAAACAACTGTGAGAAGCATTGGAGTCAACATTGGCCAGCAACCCTGTGGATACGCTTTCGACACATTGAAGAATCCTTGGAAGAAATTGAGGCTGTTCTGAGAGCAAAAGGGGGCGCAACTCATTGTTAGGAAGGTGTTCCTAATGTTTTGTCCACTCAGTGTATATGTATAAATTATTTAAAGTGATATACTGATATTTCACTCCAAGATGCCTCTATGTATATTGCCTTCTGGGTAGGTACTGTAGGTAGCAGAAACCTTTAATAAATCACCCGTGGGACTGTTCCCATGTGGTGGTGGTGGTGGTGATGAGAGCTCATCCACCCTCGTCCCATGATAGTAGAAACACCCACCTGACCTGGGCAGACTGAACTGAGGTGGATGTGAACAATTTTAATATGCAGAGACGGCCGCTCAGCCAAAGTGAGCAAATGGGGGGGGGGGGAGAAGGGCCTTGGACAAGGGAGGTGACCAAAAACATGATGGTCACACTGACAGAGCTCCAGAGTTTCTCTGTGGAGATGGAAGAACCTTCCAGAAGGGACAACCATCTCTGCAGCACTCCACCAATCAGGCCTTTATGGTAAAGTGGCCAGACGGAAGCCCCTCCTCAGTAAAAGGCACATGGCCCGCTTGGAGATGGCCAAAAGGCACCGAAAGACTAGTCTCCCAAGATTTCACTCTTTGGCCTGAATGCCAAGCGTCACGTCTGGAGGAAACTTGGCACCATCCCTAAGGTGAAGCATGGTGGTGGGAATATCATGCTGTGTGGATGTTTTTCAGTGGCAGAGACTGGGAGACTAGTCAGGATCTAGGGAGAGATGAACGGAGAAAAGTACAGAACGATCCTTGATGAAGTCCTCAGCACTCTGGAGCAGGTTCTCAGACTGGGGTGAAGGTTAACCTTCCAACAGGACAACAACCCTAAGCATACAGCCAAGACAGCGCAGTAGTGGCTTTGGGACAAGTCTCTGAATGTCCTTGAGTGGCCCAGCCAGAGCCCGGACTTGAACCTGATCGAACATCTCTGGAGAGACGTGAAAATAGCTGTGCGTCAACGCTCCCATCCATCCATCCTGACAGAACCTGAGAAGATCTACAGAGAAAAATGGGCTGTAATCGCTGCAAAATGTGCTTCAACAAAGTACTGAGTAAAGGGTCTGAATACTATTGCAATTCAATTTTATTTCTTTATAATAAATTAGCAAAAAATTCTGAAAACCATATGGTTTACTTTGTCATTATGGGGTATTGTCTGTAGATTGATGAGGGGAAAAAAAATATATATATTTTTTTTTAGTAAGGATGTAAATTAATAACAAATTGTGGAAAAAGTCAAGGGGTCTGAATACTTTCCGAATCATTCTAGCTCTGAGCTAGGCTAACAAGGAAGAGTTTGAGAGTCAGCTATCTATAGAATGTGCCATGCTGTGAGATAAGAGTGCCGACACACATTCATCTAAAAGGAGATTATTAAAAGAAGAAGAAAAGAGTGAAAGACAGGAAACGCAACTGTCTTAATAAGTGGCAAGCTGCTACATAACTACTTTAGACCGAGGACCTACTGTACCTATTTTGGTAGCAGCTTGCCATACAATACTGTGCATTACTACTTTAGACCGAGGACCTACTGTACCTATTTTGGTAGCAGCTTGCCATACAATACTGTGCATAACTACTTTAGACCGAGGACCTACTGTACCTATTTTGGTAGCAGCTTGCCATACAATACTGTGCATTACTACTTTAGACCGAGGACCTACTGTACCTATTTTGGTAGCAGCTTGCCATACAATACTGTGCATAACTACTTTAGACCGAGGACCTACTGTACCTATTTTGGTAGCAGCTTGCCATACAATACTGTGCATAACTACTTTAGACCGAGGACCTACTGTACCTATTTTGGTAGCAGCTTGCCATACAATACTGTGCATAACTACTTTAGACCGAGGACCTACTGTACCTATTTTGGTAGCAGCTTGCCATACAATACTGTGCATAACTACTTTAGACCGAGGACCTACTGTACCTATTTTGGTAGCAGCTTGCCATACAATACTGTGCATAACTACTTTAGACCGAGGACCTACTGTACCTATTTTGGTAGCAGCTTGCCATACAATACTGTGCATAACTACTTTAGACCGAGGACCTACTGTACCTATTTTGGTAGCAGCTTGCCATACAATACTGTGCATAACTACTTTAGACCGAGGACCTACTGTACCTATTTTGGTAGCAGCTTGCCATACAATACTGTGCATAACTACTTTAGACCGAGGACCTACTGTACCTATTTTGGTAGCAGCTTGCCATACAATACTGTGCATAACTACTTTAGACCGAGAACCTACTGTACCTATTTTGGTAGCAGCTTGCCATACAATACTGTGCATAACTACTTTAGACCGAGGACCTACTGTACCTATTTTGGTAGCAGCTTGCCATACAATACTGTGCATTACTACTTTAGACCGAGGACCTACTGTACCTATTTTGGTAGCAGATTGCCATACAATACTGTGCATAACTACTTTAGACCGAGGACCTACTGTACCTATTTTGGTAGCAGCTTGCCATACAATACTGTGCATAACTACTTTAGACCGAGGACCTACTGTACCTATTTTGGTAGCAGCTTGCCATACAATACTGTGCATAACTACTTTAGACCGAGGACCTACTGTACCTATTTTGGTAGCAGCTTGCCATACAATACTGTGCATTCATCTGTACAGAAACTTCATGTGGTGTCAGAAGCTCAGAAAACAAAATAGAAACTGGAGAGAAAAGCTCCCTCCCCAAAAACATAATACCAGTGTTACCAGCTGATCTTCAATAACACAAACCCCAATGCAAATCAGGGGGAGGAAGACAGGTTTATTCAAAAGAGGATGAATCATAGATGTTGCGCTGAGAGGTAGATGGTCGTTCCTTCCCTGTCCTCAGTGATTCTCTCCATAGAACAGTTCCTTCCCTGTCCTCAGTGATTCTCTCCATTGAACAGTTCCTTCCCTGTCCTCAGTGATTCTCTCCATAGAACAGTTCCTTCCCTGTCCTCAGTGATTCTCTCCATTGAACAGTTCCTTCCCTGTCCTCAGTGATTCTCTCCATCGAACAGTTCCTTCCCTGTCCTCAGTGACGAGTTCCTTCCCTGTCCTCAGTTTTCTCCATTGAACAGTTCCTTCCCTGTCCATCAATATTCTCTCCTGTGATTCTCTCCATTGAACTCCCCTGTTCAGTGATTCTCCCCTGTGATTCTCTCCATTGAACAGTTCCTTCCCTGTCCTCAGTGATTCTTGTGATTCTCTCCATTGAACAGTTCCTTCCCTGTCCTCAGTGATTCTCTCCTGTGATTCTCTCCATTGAACACTCCCCTGTCCTCAGTGATTCTCCCCTGGATTCTCTCCATTGAAAGTTCCTTCCCTGTCCCTGATTCTCCCCTGTGATTCTCTCCATCGAACAGTTCCTTCCCTGTCCTCAGTGATTCTCCCCTGTGATTCTCTCCATCAAACAGTTCCTTCCTGTCCTCAGTGATTCTCTCCATCGAACAGTTCCTTCCCTGTCCTCAGTGATTCTCCCCTGTGATTCTCTCCATCGAACAGTTCCTTCCCTGTCCTCAGTGATTCTCTCCATTGAACAGTTCCTTCCCTGTCCTCAGTGATTCTCCCCTGTGATTCTCTCCATCAAACAGTTCCTTCCCTGTCCTCAGTGATTCTCTCCATCAAACAGTTCCTTCCCTGTCCTCAGTGATTCTCCCCTGTGATTCTCTCCATCGAACAGTTCCTTCCCTGTCCTCAGTGATTCTCCCCTGTGATTCTCTCCATGGAACAGTTCCTTCCCTGTCCTCAGTGATTCTCCCCTGTGATTCTCTCCCATAGTGATTCTCCCAGGTTCCTTCCCTGTCCTCAGTGATTCTTGTGATTCTCTCCAGAACAGTTCCTTTGTTCCATCCACAATACTGTGCATTCTCTGTGATTCTCTCCAGAAAGTTCCTTCCTGTCCTCAGTGATTCTCCCCTGTGATTCTCTCCAGAAGCTCAGAAAACAGTTCCTTCCCTGTCCTCAGTGAAACTTCTCCCTCCATCAAACAGTTCCTTCCCTGTCCTCAGTGATTCTCCCCTGTGATTCTCTCCATCGAACAGTTCCTTCCCTGTCCTCAATTCTCCCCTGTGACTCCATCGAACAGTTCCTTCCCTGTCCTCAGTGATTCTCTCCATTGAACAGTTCCTTCCCTGTCCTCAGTGATTCTCCCCTGTGATTCTCTCCATCGAACAGTTCCTTCCCTGTCCTCAGATTCTTTGATTCTCTCCATCGAACAGTTCCTTCCCTGTCCTCAGTGATGATTCTCTCCATCGAACAGTTCCTTCCCTGTCCTCAGTGATTCTCTCCATTGAACAGTTCCTTCCCTGTCCTCAGTGATTCTCTCCATAGAACAGTTCCTTCCCTGTCCTCAGTGATTCTCTCCATTGAACAGTTCCTTCCCTGTCCTCAGTGATTCTCTCCATCGAACAGTTCCTTCCCTGTCCTCAGTGATTCTCTCCATTGAACAGTTCCTTCCCTGTCCTCAATGATTCTCTCCTGTGATTCTCTCCATTGAACAGTTCCTCCCCTGTCCTCAGTGATTCTCCCCTGTGATTCTCTCCATTGAACAGTTCCTTCCCTGTCCTCAGTGATTCTCCCCTGTGATTCTCTCCATTGAACAGTTCCTTCCCTGTCCTCAGTGATTCTCCCCTGTGATTCTCTCCATCGAACAGTTCCTTCCCTGTCCTCAGTGATTCTCCCCTGTGATTCTCTCCATCAAACAGTTCCTTCCCTGTCCTCAGTGATTCTCTCCATCGAACAGTTCCTTCCCTGTCCTCAGTGATTCTCCCCTGTGATTCTCTCCATCAAACAGTTCAAACAGTTCCCTGTCCTCAGTGATTCTCTCCATCGAACAGTTCCTTCCCTGTCCTCAGTGATTCTCCCCTGTGATTCTCTCCATCGAACAGTTCCTTCCCTGTCCTCAGTGTGAACAGTTCCTTCCCTGTTCTCCCCTGTGATTCTCTCCATCGAACAGTTCCTTCCCTGTCCTCAGTGAGTGATTCTCTCCATCGAACAGTTCCTTCCCTGTCCTCAGTGATTCTCCCCTGTGATTCTCTCCATCGAACAGTTCCTTCCCTGTCCTCAGTGATTCTCCCCTGTGATTCTCTCCATCGAACAGTTCCTTCCCTGTCCTCAGTGATTCTCCCCTGTGATTCTCTCCATCGAACAGTTCCTTCCCTGTCCTCAGTGATTCTCCCCTGTGATTCTCTCCATCGAACAGTTCCTTCCCTGTCCTCAGTGATTCTCTCCATTGAACAGTTCCTTCCCTGTCCTCAGTGAGTGATTCTCTCCATCGAACAGTTCCTTCCCTGTCCTCAGTGATTCTCTCCATCAAACAGTTCCTTCCCTGTCCTCAGTGATTCTCTCCATGGAACAGTTCCTTCCCTGTCCTCAGTGATTCTCCCCTGTGATTCTCTCCATCGAACAGTTCCTTCCCTGTCCTCAGTGATTCTCCCCTGTGATTCTCTCCATCGAACAGTTCCTTCCCTGTCCTCAGTGATTCTCCTCTCCATCGAACAGTTCCTTCCCTGTCCTCAGTGATTCTCCCTGTGATTCTCTCCATCGAACAGTTCCTTCCCTGTCCTCAGTGAGTGATTCTCTCCATCAAACAGTTCCTTCCCTGTCCTCAGTGATTCTCTCCATCGAACAGTTCCTTCCCTGTCCTCAGTGATTCTCCCCTGTGAGTGAGTTCTTCCTGTCCTCAGTGATTCTCTCCATCGAACAGTTCCTTCCCTGTCCTCAGTGATTCTCCCCTGTGATTCTCTCCATGAACAGTTCCTTCCCTGTCCTCAGTGATTCTCCCCTGTGATTCTCTCCATCGAACAGTTCCTTCCCTGTCCTCAGTGATTCTCCCCTGTGATTCTCTCCATCGAACAGTTCCTTCCCTGTCCTCAGTGATTCTCCCCTGTGATTCTCTCCATCGAACAGTTCCTTCCCTGTCCTCAGTGATTCTCCCCTCCATGAACAGTTCTTCCCTGTCCTGTGATTCTCTCCATCGAACAGTTCCTTCCCTGTCCTCAGTGATTCTCTCCATGAACAGTTCCTCCCTGTCCTCAGTGATTCTCTCCATCGAACAGTTCCTTCCCTGTCCTCAGTGATTCTCTCCATCAAACAGTTCCTTCCCTGTCCTCAGTGATTCTCCCCTGTGATTCTCTCCATCAAACAGTTCCTTCCCTGTCCTCAGTGATTCTCCCCTGTGATTCTCTCCATCAAACAGTTCCTTCCCTGTCCTCAGTGATTCTCTCCATCGAACAGTTCCTTCCTGTCCTCAGTGATTCTCTCCATCGAACAGTTCCTTCCCTGTCCTCAGTGATTCTCCCCTGTGATTCTCTCCATCGAACAGTTCCTTCCCTGTCCTCAGTGATTCTCTCCATGAACAGTTCCTTCCTGTCCTCAGTGAGTGATTCTCTCCATCGAACAGTTCCTTCCCTGTCCTCAGTGATTCTCTCCATCGAACAGTTCCTTCCCTGTCCTCAGTGAGTGATTCTCTCCATCGAACAGTTCCTTCCCTGTCCTCAGTGATTCTCCCCTGTGATTCTCTCCATCAAACAGTTCCTTCCCTGTCCTCAGTGATTCTCTCTCCATCGAACAGTTCCTTCCCTGTCCTCAGTGATTCTCCTCAGTGATTCTCTCCATCGAACAGTTCCTTCCCTGATTCCTCCAGTGATTCTTCCTGTCCTCAGTGATTCTCTCCATTGAACAGTTCCTTCCTGTCCTCAGTGATTCTCCTCAGTGATTCTCTCCATCAAACAGTTCCTTCCCTGTGATTCTCTCCTGTGATTCTCTCCATTGAACAGTTCCTTCCCTGTCCTCAGTGATTCTCTCCATTGAACAGTTCCTTCCTGTCCTCAGTGATTCTCCTCAGTGATTCTCTCCATCGAACAGTTCCTTCCCTGTCCTCAGTGATTCTCTCCATTGAACAGTTCCTTCCCTGTCCTCAGTGATTCTCTCCATGGAACAGTTCCTTCCCTGTCCTCAGTGATTCTCTCCTGTGATTCTCTCTCCACAGAACAAAGGGACAGTGTGTAGTTTTATAACCCAGCCCTAGCCTGCCTGCGGTTGACCAATTAGAATTCCTTGCAATAAAACTGAGCCAGTGGCCAAATAACAAAGTATCCTATTTCAGACTCAATATATAGACAAATTCCTCCCATGTCTCTGCATAAATCCCCTATTTCCATTGAACGCTAGGTACTCTATCGACTTTTAGCCCTCCGTCTCTGCGTTGTGTATTTATCTTCCAAATATTCTTATACACTGGACACAATCCATATTGACAGGTCAAACATTTATAAATTAATTAAAAAACAATTAAAAAAAACATGCCCTTTTTAATTACATTTTTAAACTTTTAATTATATAAAAATATTTATTACAACATTCTTCATTTTGCGTGTAATTCATTCAATCCAGTTGATTAATTCATAGGCGTCTGTATTTATAAAGACCCATTGGTTGGTTTCTACATTATTTAGAGACGAGACTCAGTCCACCTCCCGTTTCAACCGAAGCATGTTTGCATAGATTCCAGGAGACACAATAACATCTCTGGGCAAGTCTATCCTTCGTTTCACAACGCAGAAACAAAAGTAGGAAAGAAGAAATGACACAACATAACATTTAAAAAGTGATAAGGTGAGATTTTGTCAATTCCTTTACTTTCTACTTTCTCAGAGTCAGATGAGATAACGGATACCATTCTCATGTCTCTGCATTCAGCACGAAGGAAGTTAAGAAGTCATTTCATTAAAATGCTATTTTACATGCTTCTGACTCTGGGTAAGTTGATAAAGGGTTTCAATTGCCCCCCCCCCCCCAAAAAAAATCTCGCAATATCCCTCTAAATCAAAATGATAACATGACAACCATAACTCCTTAAACATCATATGATTATTGATTACCTGTTCAGTTCATGATGTCACAGAGACAGGAACAGTTGCCACATGGTGTAAACATGACGAACAGTTAACATACCAGGAACTCATGACAATAATATTGGAGATCTTATTAGAAGCTGGACGCTGGGAGAGACATACAGAGTGGCCAAAACAAGTATTTTACTGGACAGTTCCAGAGAGATGGCTGTAAAGGGGGGAGATGAGGAAGACGATCTCTCGCTCTCTCTCTCCCCCCCTCTCTCTCTCCCCCTCTCTCCCTCTCTCTCTCTGTCTCCCTCTCTCTCTCTGTCTCCCTCTCTCTCTCTCTCCGTCTCCCCCTCTCTGTCTCCCCCTCTCTGTCTCCCCTCTCTGTCTCCCTCTCTCTCTCTCTCTCTCTGTCTCCCCTCTCTCTCTCTCTATCTGTCTCCCCCTCTCTCTCTCTCTGTCTCCCCCTCTCTCTCTGTCTCTCTCTCTCCCCCTCTCTCTGTCTCTCTCTCTCCCCCTCTCTCTGTCTCTCTCTCTCTCTCTCTGTCTCTCTCTCTCTCCCCCCCTCTCTCTCTCTCCCCCCCTCTCTCTCTCTGTCTCTCTCTCTCTCTCTCTCTCCGTCTCTCTCTCTCTCTCTCTGTCTCTCCCCCTCTCTCTCTCCCCTCTCTCTCTCTCTCTCCCCGTCTCTCTCTCTCTGTCTCTCCCCCTCTCTCTCTCTGTCTCTCCCTCTCTCTGTCTCTCCCTCTCTCTCTGTCTCTCTCTCTCTCTGTCTCTCTCTCTCTCTGTCTCTCTCTCTCTCTCTGTCTCTCTCTCCCCCTCTCTCTCCCCCCCTCTCTCTCTCTCTCTCCCCGTCTCTCTCCCCTCTCTCTCTCTCTCTGTCTCTCCCCATCTCTCTCTCTCTCTCCCCGTCTCTCCCCCTCTCTCTGTCTCTCCCCCCCTCTCTCTGTCTCTCCTTCTCTCTGTCTCTCCCTCTCTCTCTGTCTCTCCCTCTCTCTCTCTCTCTCTGTCTCTCCCCCTCTCTCTCTCTCTCCCTCTCTGTCTGTCTCTCTCTCTCTCTGTCTCTCTCTCTCTCTGTCTCTCTCTCTCTCTCTCTCTCTCTCTCTCTGTCTCTCTCTCTCTCGAAGAGTTGAACACACTCACAAAACATCAAACAATCAATACAATTTCAAACGGTTGCTTGAATGTCTTAGCGTTTTCATTTGTAAAAGTTTACCATGGTAAACGCGCCAGATCCAGCCATTGACTGTACCCCTCAGCTCTCAGTCAGTCAGTCAGTTAATCCACCAATCAGTCAGTCCATCCACCAGTCAGTCCATCCATCCACCAATCAATAAATCAATCAGTCAGTCAAATCAATCAAATCAACTGAAGATAGTTTAGTGTTTGTATATGCATCAGTATACCTACTTTGCATTTCATAACGTATGATTGCTTATGGTAGATTTGCATGGCTTGTGGATTGGATTGGTTGTTTCAACACAACAGTCCAACTGTTACAACAGTTTTTTTTCTTCTTCCCCTCCACAGAAAATGATTCATACAAGTGAGTCTTCATGTAAAAATGTATTAATTTTCTGTAAAAAAAAAACAATCAATCAGACAAAGATGACTGGACTGATTAAATGAATCATTACAACGTTAATTGGGAGAAGTGTTCATACAGAATGTGTTGTACGGCTGTAAGATGGGACCTGCTTTACAACTGCCTTCTGTGACAAATCAAGAACATGTAGAACACATTTTCAAATTTTTTAAATAAACAGTCAGAAGTGAAGTTGCACAATGAGAAGAAAGAAAAAAAAGGTGAAATTAAAGGGGATCCTGGGATATCCCAGACATCTCAGGGACAAATATCTGACCCGTGTAGGTCTTCCTAGAGACACTGGACGTGGTTGAAGCTGTGAGGGGTGACTTGAAGAATATGTGTTATTCATTTGGCTTATCCATTTCAGTTCTGATATAGATCTCCGAACACAACGGCAAAATCATTGTTGTTTCACTCATCGACCAGGGACGAGGAAAGTATGTGTAAAGCCAATGACAATACAGGCTGGGTTAGAGATGGACTTTCACGCACACACACACATGCACACACACGCTTAAAACAACTGCAACAGTTATTTTTTAATAAAAACTGAAATTAAAGTGATTAAAGTGTCTTGGCAAAACTCAAAAACACTGTGTGGGCACAGCCTAGCTAGCTTCTCAACGCTCAACATGACACATGCTAACAGATATGTGATCTACTGCAACACTGACGCGGTCAACATTGATAATAAATCTGTCTGGGACCATCAACCAGATTCAGTCGCGGGACGATTATAAAAACATTTATAGAGCCGGGCCGTCAGTTGGGGAAATATGTGATCCACTGCAACAGACGAGGTCAAAGTTCCTACACACTTCCTTTTCCCTTCCTTCTTTACTTCAGTATCTCAGAGACAAAAAGTAATGAGTTATTATCTCTATATATTATTTCTGTATATTATCTCTGTATATGAACTGATATGTAAAGTTTAGTATCAGGGTTTAATGCAGGCTAAATCCAAGGTTATCGGTGGCTGTTGGGTCTAGTGTTCTTTAGGAGATCGGGACTATTTCTCTCAGGGTTTTAAGAGACAAAACTGGTTGGTTATTTTTCTCTCAGGGTTTTAAGAGACAAAACTGGTTGGTTATTTTTCTCTCAGGGTTTTAAGAGACAAAACTGGTTGGTTATTTTTCTCTCAGGGTTTTAAGAGACAAAACTGGTTGGTTATTTTCGACTTGAGTGTATCTCACGCGCACAACAACAGATTTTGATGGACGGGAATATCCGATTAGTTCACGCAAACAAGAAGAGACTGTGACAAACCGTAGTCACATTAAACCAATATCTCCTGTCCTGAGGCAAACCATCTAACCCAGCAGAGTTCAGAAAGAAGGGAGGTTGAATGTAACAAGCACTGTTTTCTCCCAGTCTCTCTCAGACTACTGTGAGGGCATACTATAAAGCAGGATCATTGAGTAAGTCAGCTAAATTTGCTTAACTTCTCTGAAATAACTTTCACAATTTTTTTTTAGAAAGAAAAGCTTGAAATGGATTCAACAAGCAGAAACTCCTAACTCTAATTGCTAGGGGGCTGGCCCACATGGGGGAAAACGGACAGAACAGCTTCTACCTCAGAGTTTAGAGCTTGAGGTAGTCGCCTCATACAAGTAGTTGGGAGTATGGCTAAATGGTACACTGTCCTTCTCTCAGCACATATCAAAGCTGCAGGCTAAGGTTAAATCTAGACTTGGTTTCCTCTATCGTAATCGCTCCTCTTTCACCCCAGCTGCCAAACTAACCCTGATTCAGATGACCATCCTACCATGCTAGATTACAGAGACAAAATGTATACATCGGCAGGTTAGGGTGCTGTCGAGAGGCTAGATGTTCTTCACCATTTGGCCATCAGATTTGCCACCAATGCTCCTTATAGGACACATCACTGCACTCTATACTCTCTGTGAACTGGTCATCTCTGTATACCCGTTGCAAGACAGTGGTAGATGCTTATTTATAAAATCCTCTTAGGCCTGACTCCCCCTATCTGAGATATCTACTGCAGCCCTCATCCCCCACATACAACACCCGTTCTGCCAGTCCCATTCTGTTAAAGGTCCCCAAAGCACACACATCCCTGGGTCGCTCCTCTTTTCAGTTCGCTGCAGCTAGCGACTGGAACGAGCTGCAACAAACACTCAAACTGGACAGTTTTACCTCCATCTGTTCATTCAAAGACTCAATCATGGACACTCTTACAGACAGTTGTGTCTGCTTCGCGTGATGTATTGTTGTCTCTACCTTCCTGACCTTTGTGCCGTTGTCTGTGCCCAATAATGTTTGTGCCCTGTTTTGTGCTGCTGCCATGTGTTGTTGTCACGTGTTGCTGCCTTGCTCTGTTGTTGTCTTAGGTCTCTCTTTATCGAGTGTTGAGTTGTGTCTCTTGCGTTTTGTCCTATATTTTTAACCCCCCGTCCCTGCAGGAGGCCTTTTTGCCTTTTGGTAGAGAGTCATTGTAAATAAGAATTTGTTCTGACTTGCCTAGTTAAATAAAGGTTAAACTAAATAAAAAAATAACATAATTCCATAAAAACGGTCGCTTTCTGTGACTAATTGAGGTAAAATAGTCATTCTGCATGTCAGCAGTACACAATGACACACCCAGCCCAGAGTAGGAGTTTAAATTCCAGAGCACGTCTTCAATGAGGAAGAAAATCTCTAGTTATTTCTGGTTGTTTATTGAAGTTAGCTGTTAGCTCTCATTGATCCTTCTGCATATTATAGTGCTCTGATGAGCCTTTCCTACCTCAGTCCCACAACACAACTTTAAACCTTCTGAGCAGTGACATCTTTCCCATGGCAACACCAGAACAGAAACACACCTTTCCCATGGCAACACCAGAACAGAAACACACCTTTCCCATGGCAACACCAGAACAGAAACACACCTTTCCCATGGCAACACCAGAACAGAAACACACCTTTCCCATGGCAACACCAGAACAGAAACACACCTTTCCCATGGCAACACCAGAACAGAAACACACCTTTCCCATGGCAACACCAGAACAGAAACACACCTTTCCCATGGCAACACCAGAACAGAAACACACCTTTCCCATGGCAACACCAGAACAGAAACACACCTTCCCCATGGCAACACCAGAACAGAAACACACCTTTCCCATGGCAACACCAGAACAGAAACACACCTTTCCCATGGCAACACCAGAACAGAAACACACCTTTCCCATGGCAACACCAGAACAGAAACACACCTTTCCCATGGCAACACCAGAACAGAAACACACCTCTCCCATGGCAACACCAGGTGCAGGCCTGACAACTGACTGGATATTGTTCCTCTGAGAAGGGAGACATTCTAATACATGCACCACCACACACACACACACACACACACACACACACACACACACACACACACACACACACGCGTTGAGATTTTGCCACTCCCACATGGCATTGATATGTCTTAAAAAGGTTTCATTTAGAAAATAAATAATACAACTCAATTCAAAATATGAATGATAAAACATGAACACGTTTTCCAGTACAGTTGCAGAGGATCTCCGTCCTCTGGTTTCCTTCCCTTTCCCAGAACCCTCCTCTCCCATTCCTCCCTTCTTGTTAAATCTCCAACGCTGAGGCGATGCGCTGCAAAGCGAAATGAAAGTTGAGGGGCTTTTTGTTGTCGTTGTTGCCTAATCTCCTCAAAGACGGAAGCATCAACCTTGTTCTCCTTTAAGCTGGTACATGTCTAATAAGCATCATTTACTAAAGAGAGGAGAGTGGGAAGAGCTGACTCAGCACCACGTACCCATGTACACTACAGACCACCCTCTAAAATCTACATGTACTGAGCGTTAGTGTTCATAGTATATATCCACATAAATAATATTGACATGATATGTACAGTCTCACAACAGAGGAGTTTTGTAGTCTCTCACTTAATACTCTTTCACATGTAGCAATTGCAATTCTCTTCTTTGATTTCTCATTGTCCGAATTAACCTTGTTTCCCCCCGCCCACTCCCTCTTGTCTCTTCCCTGCAGCGCTCAGCCCTGTCAGTGCTCCCCTCTGCCCCCTGCAGGAGGGAGGGGGTAAACGGTAGCTGCACCAAGGAAAGAATCCACGTCCACAAAGTGTCTCAGAGGAGGGGTGCCCGTCTAGGACCTGTCCATGTGATCTAAAAGTTTAAAACGGATGATACTCTGAGATGTTTTGTGGACATGGGGGGTCCAGACATTTCCCAGATCACATTCCATCATAGATTTAAAATGGTAGGGAAAGAAATGCCTTCAGCCACTGCTTTTCAAACAATGACGGGGAGTCTGCAAGACCACACATTGGGAGGATGGTGTAGAACTGGGACGCAGAATTGGGAGCATCACTCCTCAGGAAGGGCACGGAGACTGACAGCATCACTCCTCAGTGTCGTGGCTCTGGAGGAAGGGCATGGAGACAGCGTGCTCCTGGGCCAGAGCGGCCAGCTCCTTGAGAAACTCAGAGAAGATGACGGCGCAGTAGACGGCGTTCTTCACCCTCAGAGCCTCCACCTGTTTCTCCAGCCCCGACGCCCCTCCCCCAGTCCCTCCCCGGAACAGGGCACTGTGCAGCGATTGGCCGCCGTCTCGTACGTGGGCCAGGGCAAGCTGGGCGGCGTGGCGTGCCCGCGTGGGGCTGTTGGTGTGTCGCATGATCAGGTCGCCTAGCGAAGGTTTCCGGCTCTTCACTGAAAAGGAGACAGCACAGCATAGCAAGTGGTTAAGACAAAACAGAATGACACAACAGACAGACAAGACAGGTGGTCCGTTATGTCAGTTTAAAACAGGTCCGTTATGCCCGTTAAAAACAGGTCCGTTATGTCCGTTTAAAACAGGTCCGTTATGTCCGTTTAAAACAGGTCCGTTATGTCCGTTTAAAACACGTCCGTTATGTCCGTTTAAAACAGGTCCGTTATGTCCGTTTAAAACAGGTCCGTTATGTCCGTTTAAAACAGGTCCGTTATGTAGGTTTAAAACAGGTCCGTTATGTCCGTTTAAAACAGGTCCGTTATGTCCGTTTAAAACAGGTCCGTTATGTCGGTTTAAAACAGGTCCGTTATGTAGGTTTAAAACAGGTCCGTTATGTCCGTTTAAAACAGGTCCGTTATGTCCGTTTAAAACAGGTCCGTTATGTCCGTTTAAAACAGGTCCGTTATGTCAGTTTAAAACAGGTCCGTTATGTCCGTTTAAAACAGGTCCGTTATGCCCGTTTAAAACAGGTCCGTTATGTCCGTTTAAAACAGGTCCGTTATGTCAGTTTAAAACAGGTCCGTTATGTCCGTTTAAAACAGGTCCGTTATGTCAGTTTAAAACAGGTCCGTTATGTCCGTTTAAAACAGGTCCGTTATGTAGGTTTAAAACAGGTCCGTTATGTCGGTTTAAAACAGGTCCGTTATGTCCGTTTAAAACAGGTCCGTTATGTAGGTTTAAAACAGGTCCGTTATGTCGGTTTAAAACAGGTCCGTTATGTCCGTTTAAAACAGGTCCGTTATGTCCGTTTAAAACAGGTCCGTTATGTCCGTTTAAAACAGGTCCGTTATGTAGGTTTAAAACAGGTCCGTTATGTCCGTTTAAAACAGGTCCGTTATGTCGGTTTAAAACAGGTCCGTTATGTCCGTTTAAAACAGGTCCGTTATGTCCGTTTAAAACAGGTCCGTTATGTCCGTTTAAAACAGGTCCGTTATGTAGGTTTAAAACAGGTCCGTTATGTAGGTTTAAAACAGGTCCGTTATGTCCGTTTAAAACAGGTCCGTTATGTCCGTTTAAAACAGGTCCGTTATGTAGGTTTAAAACAGGTCCGTTATGTCCGTTTAAAACAGGTCCGTTATGTCCGTTTAAAACAGGTCCGTTATGTAGGTTTAAAACAGGTCCGTTATGTCCGTTTAAAACAGGTCCGTTATGTAGGTTTAAAACAGGTCCGTTATGCCCGTTTAAAACAGGTCCGTTATGTCCGTTTAAAACAGGTCCGTTATGTCCGTTAAAAACAGGTCCGTTATGTCCGTTTAAAACAGGTCCGTTATGTCCGTTTAAAACAGGTCCGTTATGTCCGTTTAAAACAGGTCCGTTATGTAGGTTTAAAACAGGTCCGTTATGTAGGTTTAAAACAGGTCCGTTATGTCCGTTTAAAACAGGTCCGTTATGTCGGTTTAAAACAGGTCCGTTATGTCCGTTTAAAACAGGTCCGTTATGTCGGTTTAAAACAGGTCCGTTATGTCCGTTTAAAACAGGTCCGTTATGTCCGTTTAAAACAGGTCCGTTATGTCCGTTTAAAACAGGTCCGTTATGTCCGTTTAAAACAGGTCCGTTATGTAGGTTTAAAACAGGTCCGTTATGTCCGTTTAAAACAGGTCCGTTATGTCCGTTTAAAACAGGTCCGTTATGTAGGTTTAAAACAGGTCCGTTATGTAGGTTTAAAACAGGTCCGTTATGTCCGTTTAAAACAGGTCCGTTATGTCCGTTTAAAACAGGTCCGTTATGTCCGTTTAAAACAGGTCCGTTATGTAGGTTTAAAACAGGTCCGTTATGTAGGTTTAAAACAGGTCCGTTATGTCCGTTTAAAACAGGTCCGTTATGTAGGTTTAAAACAGGTCCGTTATGTCCGTTTAAAACAGGTCCGTTATGTAGGTTTAAAACAGGTCCGTTATGTAGGTTTAAAACAGGTCCGTTATGTCAGTTTAAAACAGGTCCGTTATGTCAGTTTAAAACAGGTCCGTTATGTAGGTTTAAAACAGGTCCGTTATGTCCGTTTAAAACAGGTCCGTTATGTCCGTTTAAAACAGGTCCGTTATGTCCGTTTAAAACAGGTCCGTTATGTCCGTTTAAAACAGGTCCGTTATGTCCGTTTAAAACAGGTCCGTTATGTAGGTTTAAAACAGGTCCGTTATGTCCGTTTAAAACAGGTCCGTTATGTCCGTTTAAAACAGGTCCGTTATGTCCGTTTAAAACAGGTCCGTTATGTCCGTTTAAAACAGGTCCGTTATGTCCGTTTAAAACAGGTCCGTTATGTCCGTTTAAAACAGGTCCGTTATGTCCGTTTAAAACAGGTCCGTTATGTCCGTTTAAAACAGGTCCGTTATGTCAGTTTAAAACAGGTCCGTTATGTAGGTTTAAAACAGGTCCGTTATGTCAGTTTAAAACAGGTCCGTTATGTCCGTTTAAAACAGGTCCGTTATGTCCGTTTAAAACAGGTCCGTTATGTCCGTTTAAAACAGGTCCGTTATGTCAGTTTAAAACAGGTCCGTTATGTAGGTTTAAAACAGGTCCGTTATGTCCGTTTAAAACAGGTCCGTTATGTCGGTTTAAAACAGGTCCGTTATGTAGGTTTAAAACAGGTCCGTTATGTAGGTTTAAAACAGGTCCGTTATGTAGGTTTAAAACAGGTCCGTTATGTAGGTTTAAAACAGGTCCGTTATGTAGGTTTAAAACAGGTCCGTTATGTCCGTTTAAAACAGGTCCGTTATGTCGGTTTAAAACAGGTCCGTTATGTAGGTTTAAAACAGGTCCGTTATGCCCGTTTAAAACAGGTCCGTTATGTCAGTTTAAAACAGGTCCGTTATGTCCGTTTAAAACAGGTCCGTTATGTAGGTTTAAAACAGGTCCGTTATGTAGGTTTAAAACAGGTCCGTTATGTCCGTTTAAAACAGGTCCGTTATGTCCGTTTAAAACAGGTCCGTTATGTCCGTTTAAAACAGGTCCGTTATGTAGGTTTAAAACAGGTCCGTTATGTCCGTTTAAAACAGGTCCGTTATGTCCGTTTAAAACAGGTCCGTTATGTAGGTTTAAAACAGGTCCGTTATGTCCGTTTAAAACAGGTCCGTTATGTCCGTTTAAAACAGGTCCGTTATGTCCGTTTAAAACAGGTCCGTTATGTAGGTTTAAAACAGGTCCGTTATGTAGGTTTAAAACAGGTCCGTTATGTCCGTTTAAAACAGGTCCGTTATGTCCGTTTAAAACAGGTCCGTTATGTCCGTTTAAAACAGGTCCGTTATGTAGGTTTAAAACAGGTCCGTTATGTAGGTTTAAAACAGGTCCGTTATGTAGGTTTAAAACAGGTCCGTTATGTCCGTTTAAAACAGGTCCGTTATGTCGGTTTAAAACAGGTCCGTTATGTCCGTTTAAAACAGGTCCGTTATGTCCGTTTAAAACAGGTCCGTTATGTCCGTTTAAAACAGGTCCGTTATGTCCGTTTAAAACAGGTCCGTTATGTCAGTTTAAAACAGGTCCGTTATGTAGGTTTAAAACAGGTCCGTTATGTCAGTTTAAAACAGGTCCGTTATGTCCGTTTAAAACAGGTCCGTTATGTCCGTTTAAAACAGGTCCGTTATGTCCGTTTAAAACAGGTCCGTTATGTCCGTTTAAAACAGGTCCGTTATGTCCGTTTAAAACAGGTCCGTTATGTCCGTTTAAAACAGGTCCGTTATGTACGTTTAAAACAGGTCCGTTATGTCCGTTTAAAACAGGTCCGTTATGTCCGTTTAAAACAGGTCCGTTATGTCGGTTTAAAACAGGTCCGTTATGTAGGTTTAAAACAGGTCCGTTATGTCCGTTTAAAACAGGTCCGTTATGCCCGTTTAAAACAGGTCCGTTATGTCCGTTTAAAACAGGTCCGTTATGCCCGTTTAAAACAGGTCCGTTATGCCCGTTTAAAACAGGTCCGTTATGTCCGTTTAAAACAGGTCCGTTATGTCCGTTTAAAACAGGTCCGTTATGTCGGTTTAAAACAGGTCCGTTATGTAGGTTTAAAACAGGTCCGTTATGTCCGTTTAAAACAGGTCCGTTATGCCCGTTTAAAACAGGTCCGTTATGTCCGTTTAAAAACAGGTCCGTTATGTCGGTTTAAAACAGGTCCGTTATGTCCGTTTAAAACAGGTCCGTTATGTCCGTTTAAAACAGGTCCGTTATGTCAGTTTAAAACAGGTCCGTTATGTCCGTTTAAAACAGGTCCGTTATGTCCGTTTAAAACAGGTCCGTTATGTCCGTTTAAAACAGGTCCGTTATGTCCGTTTAAAACAGGTCCGTTATGCCCGTTTAAAACAGGTCCGTTATGTCCGTTTAAAACAGGTCCGTTATGTCGGTTTAAAACAGGTCCGTTATGTCCGTTTAAAACAGGTCCGTTATGTCCGTTTAAAACAGGTCCGTTATGTCCGTTTAAAACAGGTCCGTTATGTCCGTTTAAAACAGGTCCGTTATGTCGGTTTAAAACAGGTCCGTTATGTAGGTTTAAAACAGGTCCGTTATGTAGGTTTAAAACAGGTCCGTTATGTAGGTTTAAAACAGGTCCGTTATGTCCGTTTAAAACAGGTCCGTTATGTCCGTTTAAAACAGGTCCGTTATGTCCGTTTAAAACAGGTCCGTTATGTCCGTTTAAAACAGGTCCGTTATGTCCGTTTAAAACAGGTCCGTTATGTCAGTTTAAAACAGGTCCGTTATGTCCGTTTAAAACAGGTCCGTTATGTCCGTTTAAAACAGGTCCGTTATGTCCGTTTAAAACAGGTCCGTTATGTCCGTTTAAAACAGGTCCGTTATGTAGGTTTAAAACAGGTCCGTTATGTCGGTTTAAAACAGGTCCGTTATGTCCGTTTAAAACAGGTCCGTTATGTAGGTTTAAAACAGGTCCGTTATGTAGGTTTAAAACAGGTCCGTTATGTCGGTTTAAAACAGGTCCGTTATGTCCGTTTAAAACAGGTCCGTTATGTAGGTTTAAAACAGGTCCGTTATGTCGGTTTAAAACAGGTCCGTTATGTAGGTTTAAAACAGGTCCGTTATGTAGGTTTAAAACAGGTCCGTTATGTCGGTTTAAAACAGGTCCGTTATGTCGGTTTAAAACAGGTCCGTTATGTCGGTTTAAAACAGGTCCGTTATGTCGGTTTAAAACAGGTCCGTTATGTCGGTTTAAAACAGGTCCGTTATGTCCGTTTAAAACAGGTCCGTTATGTAGGTTTAAAACAGGTCCGTTATGTCGGTTTAAAACAGGTCCGTTATGTAGGTTTAAAACAGGTCCGTTATGTAGGTTTAAAACAGGTCCGTTATGTAGGTTTAAAACAGGTCCGTTATGTAGGTTTAAAACAGGTCCGTTATGTCGGTTTAAAACAGGTCCGTTATGTCCGTTTAAAACAGGTCCGTTATGTAGGTTTAAAACAGGTCCGTTATGTAGGTTTAAAACAGGTCCGTTATGTCGGTTTAAAACAGGTCCGTTATGTCCGTTTAAAACAGGTCCGTTATGTAGGTTTAAAACAGGTCCGTTATGTAGGTTTAAAACAGGTCCGTTATGTCGGTTTAAAACAGGTCCGTTATGTCCGTTTAAAACAGGTCCGTTATGTAGGTTTAAAAACAGGTCCGTTATGTCCGTTTAAAACAGGTCCGTTTTGTCCGTTTAAAACAGGTCCGTTTTGTCCGTTTAAAACAGGTCCGTTATGTCGGTTTAAAACAGGTCCGTTATGTAGGTTTAAAACGGGTCCGTTATGTCCGTTTAAAACAGGTCCGTTATGTAGGTTTAAAACGGGTCCGTTATGTCCGTTTAAAACAGGTCCGTTTTGTCCGTTTAAAACAGGTCCGTTATGTCCGTTTAAAACAGGTCCGTTATGTCCGTTTAAAACAGGTCCGTTATGTCCGTTTAAAACAGGTCCGTTATGTCGGTTTAAAACAGGTCCGTTATGTAGGTTTAAAACGGGTCCGTTATGTCCGTTTAAAACAGGTCCGTTATGTCCGTTTAAAACAGGTCCGTTATGTCCGTTTAAAACAGGTCCGTTATGTCCGTTTAAAACAGGTCCGTTATGTCCGTTTAAAACAGGTCCGTTATGTAGGTTTAAAACAGGTCCGTTATGTAGGTTTAAAACAGGTCCGTTATGTCCGTTTAAAACAGGTCCGTTATGTCGGTTTAAAACAGGTCCGTTATGTCCGTTTAAAACAGGTCCGTTATGTCCGTTTAAAACAGGTCCGTTATGTCCGTTTAAAACAGGTCCGTTATGTCCGTTTAAAACAGGTCCGTTATGTCGGTTTAAAACAGGTCCGTTATGTCCGTTTAAAACATGTCCGTTATGTAGGTTTAAAACAGGTCCGTTATGTCGGTTTAAAACAGGTCCGTTATGTCGGTTTAAAACAGGTCCGTTATGTCGGTTTAAAACAGGTCCGTTATGTCCGTTTAAAACAGGTCCGTTATGTCCGTTTAAAACAGGTCCGTTATGTCCGTTTAAAACAGGTCCGTTATGTCCGTTTAAAACAGGTCCGTTATGTCCGTTTAAAACAGGTCCGTTATGTCCGTTTAAAACAGGTCCGTTATGTCCGTTTAAAACAGGTCCGTTATGACCGTTTAAAACAGGTCCGTTATGTCCGTTTAAAACAGGTCCGTTATGTCCGTTTAAAACAGGTCCGTTATGTAGGTTTAAAACAGGTCCGTTATGTCAGTTTAAAACAGGTCCGTTATGTAGGTTTAAAACAGGTCCGTTATGTCAGTTTAAAACAGGTCCGTTATGTCCGTTTAAAACAGGTCCGTTATGTCCGTTTAAAACAGGTCCGTTATGTCCGTTTAAAACAGGTCCGTTATGTAGGTTTAAAACAGGTCCGTTAAGTCAGTTTAAAACAGGTCCGTTATGTCCGTTTAAAACAGGTCCGTTATGTCGGTTTAAAACAGGTCCGTTATGTCGGTTTAAAACAGGTCCGTTATGTCGGTTTAAAACAGGTCCGTTATGTCGGTTTAAAACAGGTCCGTTATGTCCGTTTAAAACAGGTCCGTTATGTCCGTTTAAAACAGGTCCGTTATGTCCGTTTAAAACGGGTCCGTTATGTCCGTTTAAAACGGGTCCGTTATGTCCGTTTAAAACGGGTCCGTTATGCCCGTTTAAAACGGGTCCGTTATGTCCGTTTAAAACGGGTCCGTTATGTCGGTTTAAAACGGGTCCGTTATGTCGGTTTAAAACAGGTCCGTTATGCCGGTTTAAAACAGGTCCGTTATGCCCGTTTAAAACAGGTCCGTTATGTCCGTTTAAAACGGGTCCGTTATGTCGGTTTAAAACAGGTCCGTTATGCCGGTTTAAAACAGGTCCGTTATGCCCGTTTAAAACAGGTCCGTTATGTCCGTTTAAAACAGGTCCGTTATGTCCGTTTAAAACAGGTCCGTTATGTCCGTTTAAAACAGGTCCGTTATGTCCGTTAAAAACAGGTCCGTTATGTCGGTTTAAAACAGGTCCGTTATGTCCGTTTAAAACAGGTCCGTTATGTCCGTTTAAAACAGGTCCGTTATGTCCGTTTAAAACAGGTCCGTTATGTCGGTTTAAAACAGGTCCGTTATGTCGGTTTAAAACAGGTCCGTTATGTAGGTTTAAAACAGGTCCGTTATGTCGGTTTAAAACAGGTCCGTTATGTCCGTTTAAAACAGGTCCGTTATGTCCGTTTAAAACAGGTCCGTTATGTCCGTTTAAAACAGGTCCGTTATGTCGGTTTAAAACAGGTCCGTTATGTCCGTTTAAAACAGGTCCGTTATGTAGGTTTAAAACAGGTCCGTTATGTCCGTTTAAAACAGGTCCGTTATGTAGGTTTAAAACAGGTCCGTTATGTAGGTTTAAAACAGGTCCGTTATGTCAGTTTAAAACAGGTCCGTTATGTAGGTTTAAAACAGGTCCGTTATGTCCGTTTAAAACAGGTCCGTTATGTCCGTTTAAAACAGGTCCGTTATGTCCGTTTAAAACAGGTCCGGTATGTAGGTTTAAAACAGGTCCGTTATGTAGGTTTAAAACAGGTCCGTTATGTAGGTTTAAAACAGGTCCGTTATGTCCGTTTAAAACAGGTCCGTTATGTCGGTTTAAAACAGGTCCGTTATGTAGGTTTAAAACAGGTCCGTTATGTAGGTTTAAAACAGGTCCGTTATGTCCGTTTAAAACAGGTCCGTTATGTCAGTTTAAAACAGGTCCGTTATGTCCGTTTAAAACAGGTCCGTTATGTCAGTTTAAAACAGGTCCGTTATGTCCGTTTAAAACAGGTCCGTTATGTCAGTTTAAAACAGGTCCGTTATGTAGGTTTAAAACAGGTCCGTTATGTCCGTTTAAAACAGGTCCGTTATGTCCGTTTAAAACAGGTCCGTTATGTCCGTTTAAAACAGGTCCGGTATGTAGGTTTAAAACAGGTCCGTTATGTAGGTTTAAAACAGGTCCGTTATGTAGGTTTAAAACAGGTCCGTTATGTCCGTTTAAAACAGGTCCGTTATGTCGGTTTAAAACAGGTCCGTTATGTAGGTTTAAAACAGGTCCGTTATGTAGGTTTAAAACAGGTCCGTTATGTCCGTTTAAAACAGGTCCGTTATGTCAGTTTAAAACAGGTCCGTTATGTCCGTTTAAAACAGGTCCGTTATGTCCGTTTAAAACAGGTCCGTTATGTAGGTTTAAAACAGGTCCGTTATGTAGGTTTAAAACAGGTCCGTTATGCCCGTTTAAAACAGGTCCGTTATGTAGGTTTAAAACAGGTCCGTTATGTAGGTTTAAAACAGGTCCGTTATGTAGGTTTAAAACAGGTCCGTTATGTAGGTTTAAAACAGGTCCGTTATGTCCGTTTAAAACAGGTCCGTTATGTCCGTTTAAAACAGGTCCGTTATGTCCGTTTAAAACAGGTCCGTTATGTCCGTTTAAAACAGGTCCGTTATGTAGGTTTAAAACAGGTCCGTTATGTCCGTTTAAAACAGGTCCGTTATGTCCGTTTAAAACAGGTCCGTTATGTCGGTTTAAAACAGGTCCGTTATGTCCGTTTAAAACAGGTCCGTTATGTAGGTTTAAAACAGGTCCGTTATGTCCGTTTAAAACAGGTCCGTTATGTCGGTTTAAAACAGGTCCGTTATGTAGGTTTAAAACAGGTCCGTTATGCCCGTTTAAAACAGGTCCGTTATGTCCGTTTAAAACAGGTCCGTTATGTCAGTTTAAAACAGGTCCGTTATGTCCGTTTAAAACAGGTCCGTTATGTCCGTTTAAAACAGGTCCGTTATGTCCGTTTAAAACAGGTCCGTTATGTCCGTTTAAAACAGGTCCGTTATGTAGGTTTAAAACAGGTCCGTTATGTCCGTTTAAAACAGGTCCGTTATGTAGGTTTAAAACAGGTCCGTTATGTCGGTTTAAAACAGGTCCGTTATGTCCGTTTAAAACAGGTCCGTTATGTCCGTTTAAAACAGGTCCGTTATGTCCGTTTAAAACAGGTCCGTTATGTCCGTTTAAAACAGGTCCGTTATGTAGGTTTAAAACAGGTCCGTTATGCCGGTTTAAAACAGGTCCGTTATGTAGGTTTAAAACAGGTCCGTTATGTCCGTTTAAAACAGGTCCGTTATGTAGGTTTAAAACAGGTCCGTTATGTCGGTTTAAAACAGGTCCGTTATGTCCGTTTAAAACAGGTCCGTTATGTCCGTTTAAAACAGGTCCGTTATGTAGGTTTAAAACAGGTCCGTTATGTAGGTTTAAAACAGGTCCGTTATGTAGGTTTAAAACAGGTCCGTTATGTCCGTTTAAAACAGGTCCGTTATGTCCGTTTAAAACAGGTCCGTTATGTCCGTTTAAAACAGGTCCGTTATGTCGGTTTAAAACAGGTCCGTTATGTCCGTTTAAAACAGGTCCGTTATGTCAGTTTAAAACAGGTCCGTTATGTCCGTTTAAAACATGTCCGTTATGTCCGTTTAAAACAGGTCCGTTATGTCCGTTTAAAACAGGTCCGTTATGTAGGTTTAAAACAGGTCCGTTATGTAGGTTTAAAACAGGTCCGTTATGTAGGTTTAAAACAGGTCCGTTATGTCCGTTTAAAACATGTCCGTTATGTCCGTTTAAAACAGGTCCGTTATGTCCGTTTAAAACAGGTCCGTTATGTAGGTTTAAAACAGGTCCGTTATGTAGGTTTAAAACAGGTCCGTTATGTAGGTTTAAAACAGGTCCGTTATGTAGGTTTAAAACAGGTCCGTTATGTCCGTTTAAAACAGGTCCGTTATGTCCGTTTAAAACAGGTCCGTTATGTCGGTTTAAAACAGGTCCGTTATGTCCGTTTAAAACAGGTCCGTTATGTAGGTTTAAAACAGGTCCGTTATGTCCGTTTAAAACAGGTCCGTTATGTCGGTTTAAAACAGGTCCGTTATGTCCGTTTAAAACAGGTCCGTTATGTCCGTTTAAAACAGGTCCGTTATGTCCGTTTAAAACAGGTCCGTTATGTCCGTTTAAAACAGGTCCGTTATGTCCGTTTAAAACAGGTCCGTTATGTCCGTTTAAAACAGGTCCGTTATGTCCGTTTAAAACAGGTCCGTTATGTCAGTTTAAAACAGGTCCGTTATGTCCGTTTAAAACAGGTCCGTTATGTCCGTTTAAAACAGGTCCGTTATGTCAGTTTAAAACAGGTCCGTTATGTAGGTTTAAAACAGGTCCGTTATGTCGGTTTAAAACAGGTCCGTTATGTAGGTTTAAAACAGGTCCGTTATGTCCGTTTAAAACAGGTCCGTTATGTCCGTTTAAAACAGGTCCGTTATGTCCGTTTAAAACAGGTCCGTTATGTCGGTTTAAAACAGGTCCGTTATGTAGGTTTAAAACAGGTCCGTTATTAGGTTTAAAACAGGTCCGTTATGTCCGTTTAAAACAGGTCCGTTATGTAGGTTTAAAACAGGTCCGTTATGTCCGTTTAGAACAGGTCCGTTATGTCCGTTTAAAACAGGTCCGTTATGTAGGTTTAAAACAGGTCCGTTATGCCCGTTTAAAACAGGTCCGTTATGTAGGTTTAAAACAGGTCCGTTATGTAGGTTTAAAACAGGTCCGTTATGTCAGTTTAAAACAGGTCCGTTATGTCCGTTTAAAACAAGTCCGTTATGTCCGTTTAAAACAGGTCCGTTATGTCCGTTTAAAACAGGTCCGTTATGTCCGTTTAAAACAGGTCCGTTATGTCCGTTTAAAACAGGTCCGTTATGTCCGTTTAAAACAGGTCCGTTATGTCCGTTTAAAACAGGTCCGTTATGTAGGTTAAAAACAGGTCCGTTATGCCCGTTTAAAACAGGTCCGTTATGCCCGTTAAAAACAGGTCCGTTTAAAACAGGTCCGTTATGTAGGTTAAAAACAGGTCCGTTATGCCCGTTTAAAACAGGTCCGTTATGCCCGTTTAAAACAGGTCCGTTATGCCCGTTAAAAACAGGTCAGTTTAAAACAGGTCCGTTATGTAGGTTAAAAACAGGTCCGTTATGCCCGTTTAAAACAGGTCCGTTATGTCCGTTTAAAACAGGTCCGTTTAAAACAGGTCCGTTATGTCCGTTTAAAACAGGTCCGTTATGTCCGTTTAAAACAGGTCCGTTATGTCCGTTTAAAACAGGTCCGTTATGTCCGTTTAAAACAGGTCCGTTATGTAGGTTTAAAACAGGTCCGTTATGTCCGTTTAAAACAGGTCCGTTATGTAGGTTTAAAACAGGTCCGTTATGTAGGTTTAAAACAGGTCCGTTATGTCCGTTTAAAACAGGTCCGTTATGTAGGTTTAAAACAGGTCCGTTATGTCCGTTTAAAACAGGTCCGTTATGTCCGTTTAAAACAGGTCCGTTATGTCCGTTTAAAACAGGTCCGGTATGTAGGTTTAAAACAGGTCCGTTATGTAGGTTTAAAACAGGTCCGTTATGTAGGTTAAAAACAGGTCCGTTATGCCCGTTTAAAACAGGTCCGTTATGTCCGTTTAAAACAGGTCCGTTATGTCCGTTAAAAACAGGTCCGTTATGCCCGTTTAAAACAGGTCCGTTATGCCCGTTTAAAACAGGTCCGTTATGTCCGTTTAAAACAGGTCCGTTTAAAACAGGTCCGTTATGTCCGTTTAAAACAGGTCCGTTATGTCCGTTTAAAACAGGTCCGTTATGTCGGTTTAAAACAGGTCCGTTATGTCCGTTTAAAACAGGTCCGTTATGTCCGTTTAAAACAGGTCCGTTATGTCCGTTTAAAACAGGTCCGTTATGTAGGTTTAAAACAGGTCCGTTATGTCCGTTTAAAACAGGTCCGTTATGTAGGTTTAAAACAGGTCCGTTATGTAGGTTTAAAACAGGTCCGTTATGTCAGTTTAAAACAGGTCCGTTATGTAGGTTTAAAACAGGTCCGTTATGTCCGTTTAAAACAGGTCCGTTATGTCCGTTTAAAACAGGTCCGTTATGTCCGTTTAAAACAGGTCCGGTATGTAGGTTTAAAACAGGTCCGTTATGTAGGTTTAAAACAGGTCCGTTATGTAGGTTTAAAACAGGTCCGTTATGTCCGTTTAAAACAGGTCCGTTATGTCGGTTTAAAACAGGTCCGTTATGTAGGTTTAAAACAGGTCCGTTATGTAGGTTTAAAACAGGTCCGTTATGTCCGTTTAAAACAGGTCCGTTATGTCAGTTTAAAACAGGTCCGTTATGTCCGTTTAAAACAGGTCCGTTATGTCAGTTTAAAACAGGTCCGTTATGTCCGTTTAAAACAGGTCCGTTATGTCAGTTTAAAACAGGTCCGTTATGTAGGTTTAAAACAGGTCCGTTATGTCCGTTTAAAACAGGTCCGTTATGTCCGTTTAAAACAGGTCCGTTATGTCCGTTTAAAACAGGTCCGGTATGTAGGTTTAAAACAGGTCCGTTATGTAGGTTTAAAACAGGTCCGTTATGTAGGTTTAAAACAGGTCCGTTATGTCCGTTTAAAACAGGTCCGTTATGTCGGTTTAAAACAGGTCCGTTATGTAGGTTTAAAACAGGTCCGTTATGTAGGTTTAAAACAGGTCCGTTATGTCCGTTTAAAACAGGTCCGTTATGTCAGTTTAAAACAGGTCCGTTATGTCCGTTTAAAACAGGTCCGTTATGTCCGTTTAAAACAGGTCCGTTATGTAGGTTTAAAACAGGTCCGTTATGTAGGTTTAAAACAGGTCCGTTATGCCCGTTTAAAACAGGTCCGTTATGTAGGTTTAAAACAGGTCCGTTATGTAGGTTTAAAACAGGTCCGTTATGTAGGTTTAAAACAGGTCCGTTATGTAGGTTTAAAACAGGTCCGTTATGTCCGTTTAAAACAGGTCCGTTATGTCCGTTTAAAACAGGTCCGTTATGTCCGTTTAAAACAGGTCCGTTATGTCCGTTTAAAACAGGTCCGTTATGTAGGTTTAAAACAGGTCCGTTATGTCCGTTTAAAACAGGTCCGTTATGTCCGTTTAAAACAGGTCCGTTATGTCGGTTTAAAACAGGTCCGTTATGTCCGTTTAAAACAGGTCCGTTATGTAGGTTTAAAACAGGTCCGTTATGTCCGTTTAAAACAGGTCCGTTATGTCGGTTTAAAACAGGTCCGTTATGTAGGTTTAAAACAGGTCCGTTATGCCCGTTTAAAACAGGTCCGTTATGTCCGTTTAAAACAGGTCCGTTATGTCAGTTTAAAACAGGTCCGTTATGTCCGTTTAAAACAGGTCCGTTATGTCCGTTTAAAACAGGTCCGTTATGTCCGTTTAAAACAGGTCCGTTATGTCCGTTTAAAACAGGTCCGTTATGTAGGTTTAAAACAGGTCCGTTATGTCCGTTTAAAACAGGTCCGTTATGTAGGTTTAAAACAGGTCCGTTATGTCGGTTTAAAACAGGTCCGTTATGTCCGTTTAAAACAGGTCCGTTATGTCCGTTTAAAACAGGTCCGTTATGTAGTTTAAAACAGGTCCGTTATGTCCGTTTAAAACAGGTCCGTTATGTAGGTTTAAAACAGGTCCGTTATGTCCGGTTTAAAACAGGTCCGTTATGTAGGTTTAAAACAGGTCCGTTATGTCCGTTTAAAACAGGTCCGTTATGTAGGTTTAAAACAGGTCCGTTATGTCGGTTTAAAACAGGTCCGTTATGTCCGTTTAAAACAGGTCCGTTATGTCCGTTTAAAACAGGTCCGTTATGTAGGTTTAAAACAGGTCCGTTATGTAGGTTTAAAACAGGTCCGTTATGTAGGTTTAAAACAGGTCCGTTATGTCCGTTTAAAACAGGTCCGTTATGTCCGTTTAAAACAGGTCCGTTATGTCCGTTTAAAACAGGTCCGTTATGTCGGTTTAAAACAGGTCCGTTATGTCCGTTTAAAACAGGTCCGTTATGTCAGTTTAAAACAGGTCCGTTATGTCCGTTTAAAACATGTCCGTTATGTCCGTTTAAAACAGGTCCGTTATGTCCGTTTAAAACAGGTCCGTTATGTAGGTTTAAAACAGGTCCGTTATGTAGGTTTAAAACAGGTCCGTTATGTAGGTTTAAAACAGGTCCGTTATGTCCGTTTAAAACATGTCCGTTATGTCCGTTTAAAACAGGTCCGTTATGTCCGTTTAAAACAGGTCCGTTATGTAGGTTTAAAACAGGTCCGTTATGTAGGTTTAAAACAGGTCCGTTATGTAGGTTTAAAACAGGTCCGTTATGTAGGTTTAAAACAGGTCCGTTATGTCCGTTTAAAACAGGTCCGTTATGTCCGTTTAAAACAGGTCCGTTATGTCGGTTTAAAACAGGTCCGTTATGTCCGTTTAAAACAGGTCCGTTATGTAGGTTTAAAACAGGTCCGTTATGTCCGTTTAAAACAGGTCCGTTATGTCGGTTTAAAACAGGTCCGTTATGTCCGTTTAAAACAGGTCCGTTATGTCCGTTTAAAACAGGTCCGTTATGTCCGTTTAAAACAAGTCCGTTATGTCCGTTTAAAACAGGTCCGTTATGTCCGTTTAAAACAGGTCCGTTATGTCCGTTTAAAACAGGTCCGTTATGTCCGTTTAAAACAGGTCCGTTATGTCAGTTTAAAACAGGTCCGTTATGTCCGTTTAAAACAGGTCCGTTATGTCCGTTTAAAACAGGTCCGTTATGTCAGTTTAAAACAGGTCCGTTATGTAGGTTTAAAACAGGTCCGTTATGTCGGTTTAAAACAGGTCCGTTATGTAGGTTTAAAACAGGTCCGTTATGTCCGTTTAAAACAGGTCCGTTATGTCCGTTTAAAACAGGTCCGTTATGTCCGTTTAAAACAGGTCCGTTATGTCGGTTTAAAACAGGTCCGTTATGTAGGTTTAAAACAGGTCCGTTATGTAGGTTTAAAACAGGTCCGTTATGTCCGTTTAAAACAGGTCCGTTATGTAGGTTTAAAACAGGTCCGTTATGTCCGTTTAGAACAGGTCCGTTATGTCCGTTTAAAACAGGTCCGTTATGTAGGTTTAAAACAGGTCCGTTATGCCCGTTTAAAACAGGTCCGTTATGTCCGTTTAAAACAGGTCCGTTATGTAGGTTTAAAACAGGTCCGTTATGTAGGTTTAAAACAGGTCCGTTATGTAGGTTTAAAACAGGTCCGTTATGTCCGTTTAAAACAGGTCCGTTATGTAGGTTTAAAACAGGTCCGTTATGCCCGTTTAAAACAGGTCCGTTATATCCGTTTAAAACAGGTCCGTTATGTAGGTTTAAAACAGGTCCGTTATGTCCGTTTAAAACAGGTCCGTTATGTCGGTTTAAAACAGGTCCTTTATGTCCGTTTAAAACAGGTCCGTTATGTCCGTTTAAAACAGGTCCGTTTAAAACAGGTCCGTTATGTAGGTTTAAAACAGGTCCGTTATGTCGGTTTAAAACAGGTCCGTTATGCCCGTTTAAAACAGGTCCGTTATGTCCGTTTAAAACAGGTCCGTTATGTCCGTTTAAAACAGGTCCGTTATGTAGGTTTAAAACAGGTCCGTTATGCCCGTTTAAAACAGGTCCGTTATGTAGGTTTAAAACAGGTCCGTTATGTAGGTTTAAAACAGGTCCGTTATGTCCGTTTAAAACAGGTCCGTTATGTCCGTTTAAAACAGGTCCGTTATGTCCGTTTAAAACAGGTCCGTTATGTCGGTTTAAAACAGGTCCGTTATGTCCGTTTAAAACAGGTCCGTTATGTCCGTTTAAAACAGGTCCGTTATGTAGGTTTAAAACAGGTCCGTTATGTCCGTTTAAAACAGGTCCGTTATGTCCGTTTAAAACAGGTCCGTTATGTAGGTTTAAAACAGGTCCGTTATGTAGGTTTAAAACAGGTCCGTTATGTAGGTTTAAAACAGGTCCGTTATGTTTAAAACAGGTTTATGTCCGTTTAAAACAGGTCCGTTATGTGTTTAAAACAGGTCCGTTAAAACAGGTCCGTTATGTCCGTTTAAAACAGGTCCGTTATGTCAGTTTAAAACAGGTCCGTTATGTCTGTTTAAAACAGGTCCGTTATGTAGGTTTAAAACAGGTCCGTTATGTAGGTTTAAAACAGGTCCGTTATGTCCGTTTAAAACAGGTCCGTTATGTCCGTTTAAAACAGGTCCGTTATGTCCGTTTAAAACAGGTCCGTTATGTAGGTTTAAAACAGGTCCGTTATGCCCGTCCGTTATTAGGTTTAAAACAGGTCCGTTATGTCGGTTTAAAACAGGTCCGTTATGTCCGTTTAAAACAGGTCCGTTATGTCCGTTTAAAACAGGTCCGTTATGTCCGTTTAAAACAGGTCCGTTATGTAGGTTTAAAACAGGTCCGTTATGTAGGTTTTAAAACAGGTCCGTTATGTCCGTTTAAAACAGGTCCGTTATCCGTTTAAAACAGGTCCGTTATGTAGGTTTAAAACAGGTCCGTTATGTCCGGTTTAAAACAGGTCCGTTATGTAGGTTTAAAACAGGTCCGTTATGTCCGTTTAAAACAGGTCCGTTATGTAGGTTTAAAACAGGTCCGTTATGTCGGTTTAAAACAGGTCCGTTATGCCCGTTTAAAACAGGTCCGTTATGTCCGTTTAAAACAGGTCCGTTATGCCCGTTTAAAACAGGTCCGTTATGTCCGTTTAAAACAGGTCCGTTATGTCCGTTTAAAACAGGTCCGTTATGTAGGTTTAAAACAGGTCCGTTATGTAGGTTTAAAACAGGTCCGTTATGTCGGTTTAAAACAGGTCCGTTATGTCCGTTTAAAACAGGTCCGTTATGTCCGTTTAAAACAGGTCCGTTATGTAGGTTTAAAACAGGTCCGTTATGTAGGTTTAAAACAGGTCCGTTATGTAGGTTTAAAACAGGTCCGTTATGTCCGTTTAAAACAGGTCCGTTATGTCCGTTTAAAACAGGTCCGTTATGTCCGTTTAAAACAGGTCCGTTATGTCGGTTTAAAACAGGTCCGTTATGTCCGTTTAAAACAGGTCCGTTATGTCAGTTTAAAACAGGTCCGTTATGTCCGTTTAAAACAGGTCCGTTATGTCCGTTTAAAACAGGTCCGTTATGTCCGTTTAAAACAGGTCCGTTATGTAGGTTTAAAACAGGTCCGTTATGTAGGTTTAAAACAGGTCCGTTATGTAGGTTTAAAACAGGTCCGTTATGTCCGTTTAAAACATGTCCGTTATGTCCGTTTAAAACAGGTCCGTTATGTCCGTTTAAAACAGGTCCGTTATGTAGGTTTAAAACAGGTCCGTTATGTAGGTTTAAAACAGGTCCGTTATGTAGGTTTAAAACAGGTCCGTTATGTCCGTTTAAAACAGGTCCGTTATGTCCGTTTAAAACAGGTCCGTTATGTCGGTTTAAAACAGGTCCGTTATGTCCGTTTAAAACAGGTCCGTTATGTAGGTTTAAAACAGGTCCGTTATGTAGGTTTAAAACAGGTCAGGTATGTCCGTTTAAAACAGGTCCGTTATGTCGGTTTAAAACAGGTCCGTTATGTCCGTTTAAAACAGGTCCGTTATGTCCGTTTAAAACAGGTCCGTTATGTCCGTTTAAAACAGGTCCGTTATGTCCGTTTAAAACAGGTCCGTTATGTCCGTTTAAAACAGGTCCGTTATGTCCGTTTAAAACAGGTCCGTTATGTCGGTTTAAAACAGGTCCGTTATGTAGGTTTAAAACAGGTCCGTTATGTAGGTTTAAAACAGGTCCGTTATGTCCGTTTAAAACAGGTCCGTTATGTAGGTTTAAAACAGGTCCGTTATGTCCGTTTAGAACAGGTCCGTTATGTCCGTTTAAAACAGGTCCGTTATGTAGGTTTAAAACAGGTCCGTTATGTCGGTTTAAAACAGGTCCGTTATGTCCGTTTAAAACAGGTCCGTTATGTCCGTTTAAAACAGGTCCGTTATGTCGGTTTAAAACAGGTCCGTTATGTCAGTTTAAAACAGGTCCGTTATGTCGGTTTAAAACAGGTCCGTTATGTCGGTTTAAAACAGGTCCGTTATGTCCGTTTAAAACAGGTCCGTTATGTCCGTTTAAAACAGGTCCGTTACGTCCGTTTAAAACAGGTCCGTTATGTCCGTTTAAAACAGGTCCGTTATGTAGGTTTAAAACAGGTCCGTTATGTAGGTTTAAAACAGGTCCGTTATGTAGGTTTAAAACAGGTCCGTTATGTCGGTTTAAAACAGGTCCGTTATGTCGGTTTAAAACAGGTCCGTTATGCCCGTTTAAAACAGGTCCGTTATGTAGGTTTAAAACAGGTCCGTTATGTAGGTTTAAAACAGGTCCGTTATGTCGGTTTAAAACAGGTCCGTTATGCCCGTTTAAAACAGGTCCGTTATGTCCGTTTAAAACAGGTCCGTTATGTCCGTTTAAAACAGGTCCGTTATGTCGGTTTAAAACAGGTCCGTTATGTCCGTTTAAAACAGGTCCGTTATGTAGGTTTAAAACAGGTCCGTTATGTCCGTTTAAAACAGGTCCGTTATGTAGGTTTTAAAACAGGTCCGTTATAGGTTTAAAACAGGTCCGTTATATCCGTTTAAAACAGGTC